>NW_021825447.1:0-15556 GCF_006345805.1 Octopus sinensis | reverse complement strand
AACAACTGGAACCATTGAAAAGGAGGCAACTCTGTCTCTTCCAGAAGGGGTTTTGCTTTGAATATTTTTGTTCCAGGGTTCTTTTTTTCAACACCAAGCTAATCAGTACTGTATTTTTACATACATTAGTAAAGAGATCATGTTCTTCTTGCCACCAGGTCTGATGAATCACCTATATTGTTAAGTGCAATAAAAGATATGAAAGCAATGGTAACTCTCTGACTGACCATAAGCAACAACTTCATAAAATATTACTGCTCAAAAAGTTCTTCAGTGTGCTTACTTTTTGGACTTATGCACCCCTGACCATGTATATATATATATATATATATATATATATATATATATATATAATGGAAGCTTATATACACTCACCACGGAGTGGTTGGCGTTAGGAAGGGCACCCAGCTGTAGAAACACTGCCAGATCTGACTGGCCTGGTGCAGCCTTCGGGCTTCCCAAACCCCAGTTGAACCGTCCAACCCATGCTAGCATGGAAAGCGGATGTTAAACGATGATGATGATGATGATGATGATATATATATATATATCATATAATATAAGTAGTTAGGGCACTTCTCAGGTGTATCCTCTTATATTACATCTGTTTATTCTATAATTATAATCCCATATGTAGTCTCAGTTGGTGCTGTGTGTTAGTGCAAAATACATATTAAAATTAAGAATTATGGAAATATTTTTTTTTGCAGAATTCTTGTATAACAAGACAGGACATTGGAAATTCATTTTCAGCATTTATTCACCGTTACACGTGTTACATTTGCTAATAGGAGTTACATAGTTTTACGTGTTAGATAGATATGTAAAAGTATTTCCTATTCCTTTATAATTTGTATTTGTGAATGAAATGTGTACCCCAACACAGCTGCAGCTCTTGAGTTGAAACTGTATGGCCACAGTCAAATGACTGGAACATGTAAAAGGATAAAAGAATATAACGATCTTCTTTCATTTTCCACCAACCTAATCCACTCACAAAGATTTAGTTAGTCCAAAACTATAATAAAAGTCACATCCCCAAGGTGGGACTATAATACAAGACACATTCCACAGTGGGACTGAACCCAAAAACCATGTGATTGGGAAACAAACATTTTACCACATGGCCACACTGAGTCTGGGGTGGTTTAACAATTTTTACATATTTCATTTTCAGTAACTATCAACTTTCATGTGTATATATATATATATACACACACACACATATATATATATATATTATCAAGCATTTTGTATTACAGAAGACTAATTCCTAATAATTATATTTGTTTCTTTTGTTTTTCTTTTCTTCATGAATGTGGGTTGATCCATTAAATCAATTCTATGTACACATGTAAAGTGTAACTATAAACAATGTGGGTTAATAAAAATAAATATATGGAAACTCAAATAAATATTAGCGAGGTCATTCTTGTCTTCCACATGTAACCTACTTAAAACTGTCAGACTACCAACAGAGAACCAACAATGTAGAACACACACACACACACACACACACGTGCACAAACACACACATGTACACATATATTATGTGCAGTGGGGAGATTGGCTTTAATAAAATTGCAGAATTTGTAAATTTTGAATTTAGTGACAAATGCCGAAAAATGATGAAATTAAGTAAATGAAAATTATTCTGTTAACAATTTTTTTTTAAATGTAAATTTATAATAATATATATTACGTAATATGTAATTCATAATTAATGAAGTATATATTGACCTAGGCCACTGACTAATTATCTGGTGGACATGTACAATTTAAATAGCATAAACAATTTATAGTACCTAATTTTGGATAATAATAAATACCTATTCCTTTACTACCCACAAGAGGTTAAACGCAGAGAGGACAAACAAGGACAGACAAACGGATTAAATCGATTATATTGACCCCAGTGTGTAACTGGTACTTATTTAATTGACCCCGAAAGGATGAAAGGCAAAGTCGACCTCGGCGGAATTTGAACTCAGAACGTAACGGCAGACGAAATACCGCAAAGCATTTTGCCCGGTGTGCTAACGTTTCTACCAGCTCGCCACCTTCGGCAACTCTACAAGAGGATATATATTGCTTCATGGGTAGCTGTACTATCTTCATTATCATCATCATCATCGTCGTCGTCGTCGTCGTCGTCATCATCATCATCATCATCATCATCATCAACATTATCGTCATCATTATTATCATCATCATCATTGTCATCATCACCATCAACATTATCATTGTCATTGTCATCACCACCACCACCACTACCACTACCACTACCATCACCATCATCAATTTTTGATGCCCATTTTCCTCACTGGCACAGGCTGAACAGTTTTAAAGGAACCGGGTAAAAAAGTTACCTTCTTGAGTTATGCTGACTCACGAGGGCCAGTTTCCAGGTTTCAATAGCGTATATATATTTCCCACCTGGATAGGATGCTGTTCCATTGCAGGATTATTAATTTTTGCCAGGTGAGTCAACATTGCCCAGTCCAGGAATCGAAACCACAATCTTACAATAATGAGTCCAACACCCTAATCACTAAGCCACGCACCTCCACTTGGAAGCCGGAGAATTGCACCAAGCTGCAATTGCCTGACATTATCTTTGAGTCCTGTCTGCGGGCATATTTCTTTTTTTCTCCTCTATTGCAAATTGATTCATGTAATGTCTTAGGCAATGTTTCTCAACCATTTTCATCCCATGATTCCAATTTTAATTGGATGGATCCTCATAGCCTTTCAATGTTTAAAGAAAGGCCTTATTGTAATTTATAATTAGATATTACTAGGAATTGTATAAAAATATTCTTAAAATGTTTTGTGTATTATAGAAGAATGACCAATTTATTGCACAAGAAATTTAACCATAAAAATCTAACAGTGACCCCCTAAGCATCATATGGACTTCTGTTGAGAACCACTAGTCTAAGCAGAAAATTGGTCCCTGGTAATTCCTTACCAACCCATGACTTTTTCCTTTTGGTAATGTGGGGTGAAGGGTTCTCTTCCTACTTACCTATCTACCTATTTACCTACCTACTTATCTACCTACCTACCTCCCTCCCTCCCTCCCTCACTCCCTCCCTACCTGCCTACCTACCCACCCACCTAACTACCAACCTACCTACCCTCCCACCTACCTACCTACATACAGGCATACACACACACACACACACACATGCATACATACATACATGCAGATATATATACATATCCATATCATAAGGCAGCGAGCTGGTAGAAACGTTAGCATGCCGGGCGAAATTCATAGCCGTATTTCGTCTGTCGTTACGTTCCGAGTTCAAATTCCGCCGAGGTTGACTTTGCCTTTCATCCTTTCGGGGTCGATAAATTAAGTACCAGTTACGCACTGGGGTCGATCTAAACGACTTAATCCTTTTGTCTGTCCTTGTTTCTCCCCTCTGTGTTTAGCCCCTTGTGGGTAGTAAAGAAATATATACACATATCCATTTAGCATTTAAACTGACCATACCATGGTCTAATTATGTTCGAACTGTCCAAATATGTTTGGACCATATCATGGTCCAAATATGTTTTATGTTCAAACTGGCCAGATCTGTCCTTTCACACCTACTCAACAATATCATTCTAAAAGCAACCAATCACATCATTGAAGCTTTGAAGCTGTGAGATAATCCATGGTAAATTCAAAACAATGCAAATAAACAAGCCTTACATTTGACAGAATAACCTGAACACCTGAAGAGTTAAAGACATCACAAAATGATAGGTTTTCAATAATTTACCATCCTAAACTGTCTACATAACTTATTACTATTATTCTCTTTCTTTTCTCCCTTAATCGAACTTTTAAGCAATGCATCAACTTATTTTATTAAACACTATTAAATATTTTTTTTTCTTCTAAATTCACTGATACCTTACTATTTTGGTCTTTGTTCCAATTGTATCCTAAGATGTCTGATCTCTGCTTAACCAGATATACTTGCAGTAGTACTTTGAAACAACAACATTCTGTTGACATAGGTGGCAATAGATGGAACAAGATTATAGTTTACAGAGAAACTGAATGCAATTTCTTCTGATATTTCTCCATTTAGTAATTTCCATTTAACGAGATAAAGTAATGATTTGTTGATACATCTAGAGGAACTCTCACCATGCTGAACATCTTGACATATCATGTGGTGTCTCTCTCGCTCTCTATTTATTTTCATTTTGCAGCCATTTGTCGTGACTATAACTGTTTATGGCTTTGGCGTGACTTGTCAAACTTTCCCCATACTGATTTGCTTTTTTGCCATTTATCATGATCATTTTCTTTCCAATTCATATACCTTTTTGCAGTATCTTTGAATTCCTGTCTAAAATTTCCCTGGTTTCTTTTCCTGTTACATAGTTGGAAGTAAAGGAGTTGTCTGGGCAGTCTGCTGTTGTCCGTCCTGTGTGCGTATCCCAACTTATTACAGGTAAGTTCCTTGCTGTCAATTCACCTCAGGGAAAGTTCACTACCACTGATTCACCATGAAGACAGTTCACCGTGAGGAAAGTTTACCAAGAAAATATATCGATAGTAACTCACCATTAATACTCTTTTACTCGTTTACTTGTTTCAATCATTTGACTGTGGCCATGCTGGAGCACCACCTTTAGTCAAGCAAATCGACCCAAGGACTTATTCTTTGTAAGCCTAGTACTTATTCTATCGGTGTCTTTTGCCGAACTGCTAAGTTACGGGGATGTAAACACACCAGCATCGGTTGTCAAGCGATGTTGGGAGGACAAACACAGACACACAAACACACACACACATATATATACATATATACGACGGGCTTCTTTCAGTTCCATCTACTAAATCCACTCACAAGGCTTTGGTCAGCCCAAGGCTATAGTAGAAGACACTTGCCCAAGTTGCCACGCAGCGGGACTGAACCCAGAACCATGTGGCTGGTAAGCAAGCTACTTACCATACAGCCACTTCTGTGCCTAGTTAAAAATTATTTTATTGTAAAAGAAAACAGTGAATTGATGACGGTGAGCTTACTGGACATGGTTCCAACCAATATGAATTTAGACACACACATATATATACACATATAAATTTATACACATATATATACACTTATAAACATATATCATTATATTAATATCTGCAGTTGGTCATCACAACTATGATAGTTCATGGTTTTGGAATGACTTGATAATCTTTCTCCATACTGGTCAGTTTTTCATTTGCGCTTACCATTTATTTATGATCAGTTCCATTCCGCTTCATATTCCTTTATCCAATATCTTTCAATCTGAATCTAGATCTATGATTTCTTTTCCACTTGTATGATTGGGAGTAAAAGAGTTGTCTGCAGTTGTCCATCATGTGTATGTGTCCCAACCAATTTAAATTTCCATCAACAAGGATATCCCACATAGAAGGCAGAACCAACACACCAGAGGAATTCTTTGTTCCGTACCTTGTCCAACAGAGTGACATACCTCACACTCTCTCTATTCCTCTAGTAATTCATCATGGTACCTCTCCCTCTAATTCTAATGACTCATAATGGCATCTTTTATCTTTTACTTGTTTCAGTCATTAGACTGCGGCCATGCTGGGGCACTGCCTTGAAGAATTTTTCATCAAATGAATCAACTCTAGTACTTATATAATTTTTTAAAGCTTGGTACTTATTCTATTGACCTCTTTTGCCAAACTGCTAAGTTATGCCAACTTAGAAACATTGGACACTCCCCCCACACACACACATATGACAGTCTTCTTTCAGTTTCTGTCTACCAAATCCACTGACAAGATTTTGGTCAGACCAAGGCTATAGTAGAAGACACTTCCTCAAGTGCCCTGCAGTGGGACTGAACCATGTGAATGGGAGACAAGCTTCTTACCACACAGCCATGCGCGCACCTATATATATATATATAATATATATATATATATAAAGATGTAGTAATGTCAAAGGAAGACTAACTAGGAAAATAGTTTTTATCTGTGGCAGATGCTCAGGAGCAATAAACTCTGAAAATATGCAGAGCCAACTTCTACCACGTTCCAGGGAGAAAAACTAGAAGTAGTTGATAGCTTCCGCTACCTAGGTGACCAAGTCAGTAGCGGGGGCGGGTGTGCTGAAAGTGTAACTGCTAGAGTAAGAATAGCCTGGGCAAAGTTTAGAGAGCTCTTACCCCTGATGGTGACAAAAGGCCTCTTGCTCAAAGTAAAAGGCAGACTGTATGATGCATGTGTATGTACAGCCATGCTACATTGTAGTGAAACTTGGGCTGTGACTGCTGAGGATTTGCGTAAGCTCGCAAGAAATGAAGCTAGTATGCTCAGATGGATGTGTAATGTCAGTGTTCATAATCGGAGTGTAAGTACCTTGAGAGAAAAGTTGGACCTAAGAAGCATCAGTTGTTGTGTGCAAGAGAGACGTTTTGCGCTGGTATGGTCATGTGACGAGAATGGCTGAAGATAGTTGTGTGCGAAAGTGCCACACCCTGGCAGTTGAGGGGACCTGTAAGAGAGGTAGACCCAGGAAAACCTGGGTCGAGGTGGTGAAGCATGACCTTCGAACTTTAGGTCTCACCAAGGAAATGACCAGAGACCGAGACCTATGGAAGTATGCTGTGCGTGAGAAAACCCGGCAAGACCAGTGAGAACAGTCAAAATCAAAATCAAGCCAAATCAATTCATATATCAGAAAGCAGAACCAAATTGAGGTCGATCAACATCAGTGGGAATTGCAGCTGTGGTTAAGCGAACCATCCAATCGTGGTCGTTGCCGGCGCCGCCCCGTCTAGCCTCCATGTCGGTGGCATGTAAAAGCACCATCCGTTTGTGTCCGTTGCCAGCCTCGCCTGGCCCCCGTGCCGGTGACATGTAAAATCACCATCCGTTCGTGGCCGTTTGCCAGCTCTGTCTGGCCCCCGTGTCGGTGGCACGTAAAAGCACCATCCGTTCGCGTCCGTTGCCAGCCTCACCTGGCCCCCGTGCCGGTGACACATAAAAGCACCATCCGTTCATGGCCGTTTGCCAGCTCTGTCTGACTCCTGTGTCGGTGGCACGTAAAAGCACCATCCATTCATGTCTGTTGCCAGCCTCGCCTGGCCCCCGTGCCGGTGACACGTAAAAGCACCATCCGTTTCGTGGCCGTTTGCCAGCTCTGTCTGGCCCCCGTGTTGGTGGCATGTAAAAGCACCATCCGTTCGTGTCCGTTGCCAGCCTCGCCTGGCCCCCGTGCCGGTGACACGTAAAAGCACCATCTGTTCGTGGCCGTTTGCCAGCTCTGTCTAGCACCTGTGCAGGTGGCACGTAAAAAGCACCCACTACACTCACGGAGTGGTTGGCGTTAGGAAGGGCATCCAGCCGTAGAAACACTGCCAAATCTGACTGGGCCTGATGAAGCCTTCCAGCTTCACAGACCCCAGTTGAACCGTCCAACCCATGCTAGCATAGAAAACGGACGCTAAATGATGATGATGATGATGATATATATATATATATATATAATATATATATATATATATATATATATATAATACATATATATTATATACATACATACATACATACATGCATATATATTCATATATATATATATATATATAATATATATATATATAGAAAAGTAAAAAGTGAAAAATACAGAAGGCTTGTTTAAAAGGTTTAAAAAATATATTTGAGTCATTATGCAAAGAATGTTATAAATCTTTTCATACAGTGACATAGTTTTTGAAGAAATTACCGGTTTCGTGTTAACTTTTCAAATTTCTCAAAACATCATGTTATGTCTTCGTTATGAAGTGCAAAGAAGAGTTCCAGGTAGGGGGAGGTAATAAGAGAGGAGGTTTCCAAAGGTCGATAAAGATTCCTGGTATACAATTATTTCCAGGTAGCCCATTGATAGCCATATGACTATCGATATGTTTAAGGAAGGGTTTCAGGAGGATGTCCATAAATAGACTTAATCAGAGATGACTTGGATATGTTAAACCACCTTCCAAAAAAAGTCAAGGAAGAAACAATCATGGTTTCATTTGATGTAGTTAATTTATATACCAGTATACCTCATAATTATGGACTAGAGGCAATACAGTTCTGGCTGGACCAATTTCCGGAAGAAATATCAAAAAGGATCAGTAAAGAATTCATTACTAAATCAGTTGAATTCATCCTACATAATAACCACTTCATGTTTGACAATACATTTTACCGTCAAAAATCCGGAATTGCTATGGGTACAAGGGCAGCACCAGTCATTGCGAACCTAACAATGGACTACCTGGAAATAATTGTATACCAGGAATCTTTATCGACCTTTGGAAACCCCCTCTCTCAATACATAAAAGAGAATTGGAAACGATTCCTGGACGATTGTTTTATACTCTGGAATGAAAACACAGATAAACTCCTAAAATTCAAAAACCTATGAACAGCATCAACCCAAATATACAGTTCACAATGGAATACAACCAAAAGGAGCTCCCATTCTTAGATATACTATAAAAAAATTAACCTTAAAATAGAAACAGACATTTTTTACATAGCCACAGACGCTAAACAATACCTACTTTTGATTCATGCCACCCAAGACACACAAACAAACATCCCCTTCAACCTTGCAAGAAGGATATGCACAATAGTGTCAGAACAAAATACCAGGAACCTTAGACTACAAGAACTCAAAAACACCCTAATTGACAGACACTACCCAGGTCAACTCATAGAGGATGGGATCAGACGTGCAACAGAAATCGACATAAAAACTTTGAGAAAAGTTCAACACAACAACACACCTTCCCCGAAAATACTACCTTACATATCCACATACAACCCCAGAAACAAAGAAGCCTTCACCATCATCACCCAGAATTTACCAATACTTCATAAGGACCCCAAATTAAAGGAAATTCTAAACATACATAAAATCATTAAAAGCTACAAACAACTTAAATCACTTAAAAAGATTCTCACAAAGGCAAAATTATTTTCTGAAATTACGGATGTAAAAGTAAAAAAATGTGGTAGACCAAACTGCGCAACATGCCCAAACCTTCTAGAAGGCTCAGAATTCCTCTTCAAAGAGGGACAAAAATTCAAGATCAAATCTAATTTTACTTGTGCTTCTGAAAACATAATTTATGTCATAAGATGCTTGGGCTGCCACCAAAACTACGTGGGGTCCACAGGACTATCACTCAGACATAGATGCACACTGTATCGACAACAGATTGCATTCCCAGAATACAGAATGATACCCTTTAGTGAGCATATTGAGAAATGCGCAAAGCAACTACTACCACAATTTTTATCTTTCCATTTTATCAATGTGCTATTGGAACACCAACACAAATTAGACTAAACAAGGAAACATTCTTCATTGAAAAATATAAGCCCAAACTTAACCACTCTAACATTCTTATACAGAGAAATTCACCCCATTAAATAAAAGGGAAAAGAAATATAAAGCGATTATCTCCCTTATACCGGAAAAAATGGCTTATTACCTCCCCCTACCTGGAACTCTTCTTTGCACTTCATAACAAAGACATAATACGATGTTTTGAGAAATTTGAAAAGTTAACACGAAACCGGTAATTTCTTCAAAAACTATGTCACTATGAAAAAATTGTATAACATTCTTCTGACATAATGACTCAAATATATTTTTTAACCTTTTAAAACAAGCCTTCTGTAGCTTTTTTCACTTTTTACTATTTTCTATATATTCAACCACGTGCTTTCACACACCAACTTCTCACCTATATATATATATATATATATATATATATACTAGACTACTCATGACCTGTAGGGTTACCTGGAAAGTCTGAGTTTCCCAGCAACGAGGTTTTGTTTCTTGGATTTTTTTCCTTTACCAAGTTATTTTGCATGCTTTCAATGAATGTGACATTAAAATCACAGGTAAATGGCTCTTTTCCCCGGAAAAGGAAACATTTGGCTGCTATGTCTTGCCTGCCCTGCTACCATGTAACAGGTATTTCTAGTCCTTTATCACAAATACCTGTTACGTGGTAGTAGGGCATGCTAGAAATAGCAGCCAAATCTTTGGAACTGAGATACAGTGAATGCACTTGAAAAATCCTTTGTAATAGTATTTCCTTGGAGCAATCATTCGCTTCAACTCTCAGAACTGTCATCTGAATCAGCTGGTATTGTTCATTAATTTCCATAAAAAATTTTTTATCTATTTACTTTTCTTTTAAAGTGAAAGATGTATGAATGTGTATACGAAATGGATGCGTGTGTGTGTGTGAAAGAGAGAGGAAGAGAGCAAGAGAAAGTGCCACTTACACAAACAGGAGAACACACATGTTCACTCATTCTCTCTTTCTCTCTCTCTCACACACACATACACACACATGCACACGTATATACAAAGAAGATATACACATGCAATTATGTATGTACCTATACAAGACACCCTTTCACTCACTCTCCCTTTTTCTTTCTCTTTCCCTCTCTCTCTTCCTTTCTCTCTCTCTCTATATATATATATCTCTTTCTCTCTATTCTCTTTCACACACACAAACACACACGTCCATTTCATATACACTTATAATACATCTTTTACTTTCTCCTCACTTTCCCTTTAAAACAAAAGTAAAAAAATTAAAATTTTATGAAAAGTAACGAATTCCGGATGACAGTTCTGATAGTCAAAGTGAAGATTGCTATTGACTTGAAAATAATAATAAAAAAATAAAAATATTGTCTGTTTAAAGAAAGCTAAAATATAAATACTTACTGTACAAACAACTTACATTTTTGAAATCACATGCAGTTAAAAATATTTCTAAATGATTAAAATATTGTGTATGTCAAAAAGTCGACATCTTTCCTTGGAGAGCACGAGGACTATGTGTGTGTATATGTCACAGATAGCGGACGTGTGTTTGTGTTGATTGACTGACCATGACATTTATCATATGTGTGTGTATTCTGTATGTGTATATGTATGTTGATGTCATGGAAGCCATGTTTTTTCATTAAGAAATAACAGACAAAAATTGTGTTTAATCATTTTCATTAATAAATAGAGATTCAAATATCACAAAAGTATCAATGCCAAAGGTAAATATGAAAATAAATATGCAAAAAAAATTAAGATGAAATATACTATTTCTGAGATATTTCGCGTACAGACAAACATCTTCTAGCGTTTTAGTATTATAATATATGTGTATATATATATATAATGTTTGAAGAGGTGTACAAATATTGTAAATTGAGAAAAAGGAGACAATCAGAATTTTGGATAATTCTCTATTAGCGCTTTATTTATCGAACTCGTCAAGACAAAATCAAAATGATAAAAAACAGAATATTCCTTTGTATAACAATCGGATGTTGTTTTTTTTTTTGCTTTGTTTAGAAGAGGAGAAAAATATTTTTGTCTTTTTGGAAAATATATATATAGATGGGGTTGTTTCAGTTTCTGTCTGTCAAATCCACTCACAGGGCTTTGGTTGGCCTGAGGCTATAGTAGAAGACACTTGTCTAAGGTGCCATGCAGTGGGACTGAACCTGGAACCATGTGGTTGGGAAGTGAGCTTCTTACAAACGCAGCCACATATGCACCTATGTCTCTTTTTTTTCTGTTCATAGAATCTCTCTTCCTTCCTCTTTTGGTTTTATATATACTTGTTTATATTCTTAACTTACTAGTTTTCGTCATTGAACTGTGGTCATGCTGGGGCACTACCTCCACAGAGTTTTAACCAAATATTCACCCCCCACCTGTGTTTATATTAAGTCTGGTACTTATTTTATCAGTCTCCTTGTCAAACTGCTAAGTTATGTGGATGTGAGAAAACCAACACTGACTGTCAAGCAGTGGCAGGGACAAACACAAACACAAAGTCACACACACAGATAATACATACATATGTATGTGTGTGTGTGTGTGCATGCACAATATATATATATTCTTTTTATTCTTTTATTTTTTTACTTGTTTCAGTCATTAGACTGTGGCCATGCTGGAGCACTGCCTTTAGTCGAGCAAATCGACCCCAGGACTTATTCTTTGTAAGCCTAGTACTTATTCTATTGGCCCCTTTTGCCGAACCGCTAAGTTACGGGGACATAAACACACCAGCATCGGTTGTCAAGCGATGCTAGGGGGACAAACACAGACACACACACAAACACATACACATACACGACAGGCTTCTTTCAGTTTCCGTCTACCAAATCCACTCACAAGGCTTTGGTCAGTCCGAGGCTATAGTAGAAGACACTTGCCCAAGGTGCCACACAGTGGGACTGAACCCGGAACTATGTGGTTGGTAAGCAAGCTACTTACCACACAGCCACTCCTCTGCCTATATGAATAAAAAATGAGGGAGTCTAGTTTATAGAACTACCTTAGGTTTCCTGTCCATAAAGGATTTAGCTTTATGGTGTAGTATCAGATCCCCAGAACCTATTGACCCATGATCTCTTAAAAATATATACTGCTCTACATCTTAGAGTGTGCATCTTTTTTCAGATTTATATTTTTTACAAACGATATATTAATATATTTGTCTTTGGATAATGAGACATCCATGACGCTAAGCCCTTTGTGGATGCATAACCATGGGTCACTCTATGACCGGACATTAACTTAATTATTTTAAATTGCAAAAATCAATTCCAGGTGAGAATGCGATCAATAAAGCCATGGGAATGTGCATTTGTACATGCAAGTACATCAGCTGTTGTGATCGATACTATGCGTATGCGAGAAAAAGTCTATCCTTATTTCTTCTTTTGCTGGTGTCACAAATTTAGGTTAAATCAGTGTTTCTCAAAGGGAAGGCCTATAGGACGGTCAGACAAGTTGTTTTGAGAAAATTTAGTTTAAATGTTTGACAACTCAGCACCGTCCATTGGACGGGGGGGGGGTCGTTTTACTCATGTATGCAGGATACATACATACAGATGCACACACACACATACATATGCATACACACACATATATACATACACATGCAAACACACACATACATACGTACATGCATGCATGTATAGGCACACATACATACTGACCCACTGACCCACACACATGTGCACAAACAAACAAAAGGGAATGCAGTGTAAATAATGGACAGAGTCAAAACTACTGAAAAGGTTGCAAGACGCAACGAAAATTTTTAGAAAATAAAATAAGAAATAAGTGGAAATTTTACCAGTGAGTGTGTTAAATAATAAGGCACTAAAAGAGAATGACTCTCCCCAGACCCAATAAAATATATGTATAATATATATATATATATATATATATATATAATATATATATATCTTGTTATATTTCGGAATGGTCATATTGCCAGTTTAGCCAATAAACACACGCACTATATATTTGGTGTTATTTTGCTTCAGTGATATTTATTTTTTACTTTAATCTTAATCTTATTTCGGCCAGAGTTCTTTCGTCACACTCCTGTGACTGCATCAGTGCTCCTTTGTTTTCTTCTTTCTTATTTGTTTTGTGTCTCTCCTTACTAAAATAGAAATACAAAATGGCTGACGGTTAGTAAGGAGAGACACAACAAATAAGAAAGAAGAAACAAAGGACCACTGATGCAGTCACAGGTGTGACGAAAGAACTCTGGCCGAAATAAGATTAAGATTAATGTAAAAAAAAAATATCACTGAAGCAAAATAACACCAATATATAGTGCGTGTTTTTTTATTGGCTAAACTGGCAAAATGACCATTCCGAAATATAACTATCTGTTTCAACACATGACTTCACATAAAAAATCTTGCACAACAAATATTTAAACGTACTATATATATATCTACATATATATTATATGTGTGGTTGTGTGTGTGTGTATATATATATATATATATATATATATATGTGTGTGTGTGTGTGTATATATATACAGGGTGCGTAAGATATTTGAGGACATACCTTTTTGGGGTCATTGCTGCATTTCTTGCTAACTATGTATAATTTTTGTTTCAGAAAATAATAATGGCAGACCCTCAACTTACTCAAGAAATGAAGAAGCATGCTGTTATTATCGTTATAAAGGTTGAACATAGCGATTTAGAAATATCTCAATTTTTAGAAGTTGCCATATCTTTCATCTACAAAGTTTGTAAGGAGTTAGAGACTGAAGATGGAAACATATCACCAGTATCTCTCTATATATAAAAGGCAGTTTGTCTGTCTGTGTGTCTGTCAAGTTGTACCCTCACCCTGACCATGGCTTTCAACCGATTCTGATGAAACTTGACACACACATAGCCCAATGTCATAATCCAAAACTAACGCACCAAAAATTTCGAAAAGTTCCCCCAGTTCTGAAAAAAATCGATAAATTTGACATGGGGTCCAGAATCTAAGCTTATCATATGCAACACATTTTCCGTTGTAGTTTTTGCAACTTGCAATCGATTTTCACTAAACTCATGGTGAAGCTTAATGTTACCCTAAGGAACTTAATTCTGATGTTAGTTTTCCATGCATACCTTACCATCAGAAAAAATCGATAAAATCATGCCATTTTGGGAAATCGTGTTCAAATTCAAGATGACAATTTTCAACAATATCTTTAACAAATTGGCAGGAAATTATTTTTGAAATTCCACAGCGAGCATCATGTCTGCTCCAAGGAGCTATATGGCCCTTTTGATTCCAATAGGATACGTATTACTGGAAAAAGTCGGATGATTACATCATTTGTGGCACACATAGCAACCGATTTTTCTGCGATATTTTTTGAAAGTTCAATAGATTTTCCCTACTTCTTCATGCATGCATGCAGGGAACGGTGCCTTGAATGCCTTAATGCCTTTTAGGCTTCATTTTACAAAATAACGGTTCAATGAGTACAAAAAAGGGTAAAAAGGTAAAGAGCATTGCTTATCGACAAAGTTTCTTACATAGCCGGGCAATGCCGGGCTATGCTGCTAGTCAAACCATAGAAAGCATTCTAAACACTCTGAAATCATCAGAACACCTGAATTTATCCAGCAAGTTCAATGAACCAGCATCATTTGATTCAAGCATGTAGATGATTTTGGTCTCATTTAGAAGCAGTTGTTGAAGTTGGTTTTAGTGAATAACATTATAGAAAAGAAGGTTTATTTTTATCCTCATTGCATTTTTCGATAAAGTTATTATCTGCTATTATATATCTTAATAAATAAATATAATTCTGTCTTCAATAGCTTATGCACACTCTGTGTATGTATGTGTGTGTGTGTGTGTGTGTGTGTGTATATATAGGTATGTATAGTTATATATGTTAATATATGTATACATACATATATATATATATATATATATATATATATATATATACATACATACATACATACATACATACATACATACATACATACATATATATATACATACATATATATATATATGAGAAAGGTTGAGTTCAATTTCATCCTTTTACTTTTACTATATTTCTAATAGAGATTGTGGATATTAAATTTATAGCTTACTATTGTATTTTAATAAAAAATATGTAATTTTACAGGCATAAGGTGTGTTATGAGCATTTATAGGACATGTAT
>NW_021825446.1:5000-10000 GCF_006345805.1 Octopus sinensis | reverse complement strand
TGTGTCCTCCTGGGCTAAAAACTACAGTAGCATCTACCCTAGGGGTGGCCATATTGAATGGCAAATATACGTCACGATGTGTTACCGCTACTGTATATAACTCACTTTGATATTTATCATTACATATATATATATATATATATATATATATATATATATATATATATATATAGATATATATATTATATTATATAGAGGGCATTATTCACATAAATGCCACACGCTAGGAGGGACTTTTAAAGTCATAACTACCAAAAATAAATAAATCGTACCGAATGCAATTCTCGAAGCGAGACATTTAAAACAGAATGGAACAAATTCTGTTTTTAAATGTCTCGCTTCGAGAATTGCGTTCGGTACGATTTATTTATTTTAGGTAGTTATGACTTTAAAAGTCCCTCTTAGCGTGTGGCATTTATGTGTAATAATGCCCTCTATATAATATAAATAAATATTTTAAAGTGAAAAAATTTACAGATTCTTTCTCTTATGAGGTTTTTCACGCTAACTACCTGATAATTTCTTATTAAGATTTTATCCTATTTTTAAATATATATATATATATATACATACACGCACAGACACATACACATACATATATATATACATATATATACCTACATAAATATATACATATACATATACATATATATACATATACATATACCTACATAAATATGACGGTTTGTATATGTATACATGCGCATCCGGCGTGGCGGTATGTTTTGTTAAGGGGCGCGGTTGACAACCACGAGGTTTTGGTTCGATCAAACAGCTTCGCATCTTCCGTAATCATTATTTTCTATGTGGGTCCACTCTAGGCGTGAGAATGAATGTGGTTGGCAGGGAATTAATATAAAGCCCATTGGACAGTTGAGACCTGTAAATCAAAACGTACGGATATTAGGTATGGCTACCTCGAGAAGAAGAGAACTCAATATTTGTGTATAGTATAGAGTTTTAAAGAGGGAGTGAGGTTAATTGTAGGTACAATTGCATGCAGTGTCTGACCAGTTCTATTCATTCCGGAAGTTTCTTACTTGGGATGAAACTTTGATTTATTTTCTTCAGTTGAGTGTATGTGTGTGTGTGTGTGTATGTGTGTGTGTGTGTATGCCTGCGTGTAGAGAGAGGATGATAGATGGATAGAAAGGGGAAAGAGAGGGAGTGGTGGAATGAAAGGTAGAAAGAGTAAGAGAGAGGAAAAGAGGAGAGGAAGAGAGAGATTGAGGGAGAGAGAAAGATAAACAGAGAGAGAGAGAGAGAGAGAGAGAGAGGAACAGACAGACAAAGACAGAGAGAGAAAAGAGAATGAAAGAAAGAGATAAGGAGAGAGAATGAGAGTGAGAAGAGAAAGAGAGAGAGGGATTGAGAAAAAGAAGTAAATAAACATTAGGAGGGAAACCTCTGTAGTTCGTATGTGTATGTATACGTGGTATCGTATATATGTGTTAAAACTGTAGTACATTCTTTTATTAGTGTGTGTGTGTGTGTGTATGATAGTGAAGGTGCATATATATATATATATATATATATAGATAAATACACTAGCATTATGACCCGTCGTTGCCGGATCATAGTGCTAGTGCATGTATATATGTGTATATGTATGTGTACATATTACATGTACATATATATACATCTACACATAAAATACAAAATACAAAGTTATATCTTGATATCGCTAGTGATAACAATACTCAAAATATATAACAACTGGAATTGTAGGCCCGTCTCTTGCAATTTCGATCAATTGTATCTTGTCCTTCCTCTTGTATAGAAGTGTGACTACAGCTCCACCTACCTCTACTTCTGGGGGGACATTTTAAATTTTTATCCGAGGCGTCCTACGTTCCAGATATAAAGGTAAAAATAAAATATTTTCACTTTGCAAGGTCCGAGTCGAGTACTCCCTTGCACGCTCCGTTGACTCGAACCTTGCTTCTATTGTGGCGAATTTACCGCCTCTGTTTAGATATTTTTCATAGTCGCACCAAGACACTTTTCGATGGTGCTTTCCTCCAGGTGTTCAAATCTTTTTTTTTCTTCTCTACATTGTATACTTTATAGACAATAGTATTTTCTTTAATTTAATTTTTTATTTCGTTTGGTGGTATTATCCTAGATTCACCGTCTTTGTCGGTGATCAATCCGTAATAGGTTTGTATTTCTTCCATTTTAATTTTAATAAGTTCGCGCCCGCCGACGGCTGCAGCAAAATTCATTTTTGGACTTTCTTCTATCGAAGACATTTTTAACAAAAATGCTTCCTTACAAACGGTGAAAATATTGTCAATTTCCCCAAACAGAGACACAATTCAATTTTTAAACAATAACCAAAGCTCCTTCTTCCAAAGGGGGAGGGTTACAGCTTACAATTATTTAACAAATGCAACACAACAACGTTTCCCTTACGAGGAACCAACAAACGTGATAACAATAGTTAAACAGTAATAATAATAGCAACAAACCTTACGGTGAATCAAAAAGCAGTACGCAGTTGAAGCTATAGTCCTTTATGTATAATAAATGAACCAACAGCAGTACTCAGTAGAAGCGGCTGTTCGAAAAAACAGACATTACGTACAGCCAAACTTCATATAGATACTTAATGGTAGCTAATTAGCAGATAATCTAATGTAAAAGCCGTGGTAAACGGGTTGTGCACAGCTCCGTCTGGACTATTCCATTTCTGCACACTAATTTTATTTTTAATTTATTCCCATTCATGTGAAATCACTTATTCAAGTTCAAGTCATTGATGCAATTTTATACCAATTGCTATTTTTACTTTGTTATGTTACGATTATATTATACTTAGTTTGATTTAATTATTACTTACACATATAATTCAATTGTTATTATTATCTCTAATTTTTATTGTTAAAGTAAAAATATCTGACATAAATAGAGAAATGTTTTTGTTTCACTTTTAACACGTAATACTGAAATAGTGGAGACGATATGATATTGCTATGGGCTCGCCCTAGGCAGAGTTGAAAAGTTAATTTTTTTGCCCATGAAACTACATGGACCCTAAGTAAGGCATGTGTAAAATTTGAATGAAATTGGTTGTGTAGTCTCAAGTTTTAGGGAATCGTAGTGGAGAAGATATGATATTGCTGTGGTCTCACCCTAGGCAAAAAGTAAGGCATGTGTAAAATTTGAATGAAATTGGTGGTGTAGTTCTCAAGTTTTAGGGAAACACACAGACAGACAGACAGACACATACACATTCTCAGTTTTATATATATAGAGATATAGTTGAAATTTACAGAAAAACAGAAGACGAAGACGGGTGTGTAAAGAACAAACAGGTGCTTTAGTTTAACGCTCGGGAAGGTGAGGAAGTCTTTTACGATTCGAGCCTACGCTCTTCATCATAAAGAAACACGGAGAAGTAAACACGGAGAGAAATATATATATATATATATATATATATATATATATATCCGTGAAGGTGCATGGTATAATGGTTAAGGTGTTGCACTCACGATCGTGAGATCAAAAGTTCGATTCGCAGACCGGGCGTTGCGATGTGTTCTTGAGCAAAGCACTTCATTTCACGTTGCTCTGCGATCACTTCGACATCTGAAATGTGGCACCCAGTTGCACCTGTACAGGTAATCTCAATTGATAGAGGGATTGAGCTTATGTCTACACACACACATGATAAACAAATAATCTGTGTGATGATTATACGCCGTGTAACGACGGGAGAGTTCATCATATATGGTGGTATTGGAAGAGTACCAGTTTTCCCTAGAGATAGAAGTCAAATGTCTTCGGAAGCCAGAGAGATTTCACTTTACGAACAAGCATGGTGACAATCGGACAAGGAATAAAAATTAGGCTCCTACCTTTGCGAAGGTTGCACGGTCCATACTTTGAATAGCCACTAATATTATTAATTTTATTACCTCCAGCTGAGCGAGGGCGGGGGTATTGTTTTCAGTCGTGTTTGTTAGCTTGTTTGTCCGTGGACAAGATATCTCAAGAACCGCGTGATGGATTCGGATGAAACTTTCAGGGATGCTTGGCCTCGTGACTGGCAAGAACTGATTAGATTATGGGATCGATCCGGTACCAGGCAATGATTCTGGATATTTTTCCTGTTTTTTTTTTACTTAATTTTTGAGAATGGTCGGTTCATTTTTAGTATTCTCGTTTGTGAGAGCAATCGAGTATATATCAGATATTCTCATTTTAAAAATCATCTCCGGCTAATCGCTGAGAGGACATTGGTGTTGTCATGGCGGGGGTTTGCGTTCTCAGACTGCTATTGTTATTACTAATATATTGTATGTACCTGTTAGTGTGCACGTGTGCGTGTTGTCAAGTATGTTATTGTGTGATAGTGTGTAACATACATTCAGATTGTATGTGTGTAAGTGTATATGAGTGACTGTTAGTGTCTGTGCGTGCAAACGGATGTTTGTCAGTGTATGTATGTAGTGCTTGTAAGTGTTTGTGTTTTAATGTTTGCTGTGTGTACGTGTGTGTGTGTGCATGTTATTATGTAGAACTACGTGTGTGTGTATGTGTTTCAATGTCCATTTATGTGTGTGCGTATGTATGTTCGTGCGGGTGCATATGCCATTTCATCGCATAATATGCATTCCGCATATGTATGTGTGTGTATAACCCTAATATGTATGTCACTGTCAGTGTGTGTGTGTGTGTGTGTGTGTGTGTGTATATATATGTATGTGTATCTGTGTGTGCATATGGGTGTGTCGCTGTCAGTATGTGTATAAAAGTATAAATGATTCCTTCTGGACATATCAAGAAATATTAAGATATAAGAGAGGGGGGGGCTAGAGAGAAACAGAGAGGAACGAGAGAGGGGGGCAATGAAAGAGGGGGGAACGAGAAATGGGGAGGTAATAAGGGAACGAGTTACGTCAGTGGAGGAAAACCAGGGAGGAAAATAAATGAAGTCGGTAGCCACAGGAAGACGGCATCGCTTTAATTTCCTCTCTCCATCGGAACACACGGCT
>NW_021825445.1:0-15484 GCF_006345805.1 Octopus sinensis | reverse complement strand
AGAAAAGAAGAAGAAGAAGAAGAAGAAGAAGAAGAAGAAGAAGAAGAAGAGAAGAAGAAAAGAAGAAGAAGAAGAAGAAAGAAGAAGAAGAAGAAGAAGAAGAAAGAAAAGATTACGCACACATACGTAAGTACAAGCACACAGACGTATACACATACATACTCATGCATACATTGATACACACACACACACACAACACACACACACACGCATACACACACAGACGTATGTGTGCTTAACAAAAGGGAACCCAGATGACCACTTGCCATTTAACCACCAACTGGCGTCAAACCATCTCTGCTACCGCAATCATTGTTCGCCCACCCCCTCCAACCGCCTCTCTTCTCCCCCCCCCCGCCCCGCCGTCGCAAAAAATCAGCGAACGGCACCACGTCGTTTGTAATGACCATTCTCTGCCTCTGCCTGATTCTCTCTCTCTCTCTCTCTCTCTCTCTCTCTCTCTCTCTTCCACTCTCCGCACACATATCTATATATACATGTGTGGATGTGTATATATAAATCTGTGTGTGAGTTTTGTGTGTATTAGTTGGTGCTGCTGCTGCGTTTGCTGTTAACATTCGCTGTAATCGGCCGTATCAGCGAGGGTTGACAGGTCGCCTTTGTAAGATGTAACACTGACCGACCGATCAACTAAGCAGCTAATGAACGTACTAAGCAACCACTCAAGTGACTGGCTGGAATCATTTCACTGATAATTAGCCAGCTATGTCAATCCTTTACCGAATCTCCTATCATCATCATCATTATTATTATTATTATCATTATTATTATTATTATTATTATTATTATTATTATTATTATCATTATTATTATTATTATTATCATTATTATTATTATTACTATTATTATTATTATTATTATTATTATTATTATTATTGCTGTTGTTGTTGTTGTTATTATTATTATTACTATTACTATTATTATTACTATTATTACTATTGTTATTATTGTTGTTGTTATTATTATTATTGTTGTTCTTATTATTATTATTATTATTATTATTACAATTGTTATTATTGCTGTTGTTGTTATTATTATTATTAATGTTGTTGTTGTGTTATTATTATTACTATTATTATTATTATTATTATTATATTATTATTATTATTACAGAAATTATCATAGTCATCACCATCATTATGATAAGAATCTTCATTATCATCACTATTATTTTCATTATTGCTGTTATCTTTATCATTGTTACTATTATAATCATTATCATTAACGTTATTATTATCATTATTATTATATTATTATTATTATTAGTAGTAGTAGTAGTAGTAGTAGTAGTAGTAGTAGTAGTATTGTTGTTGTTATCTGCTAATTTTCTTGGCAGCTTCCAAGGGATGAATTAATAATGTATGGACTTCTGCAATCCAGAAGCTGTGGAGAGTAAATGTGATAGCTATGGTGGTAGTGGCGGCGGCGGTGATGGTGGTGGTGGTGGTGGTGGTGGTGGTGGTGCTATAGGTTGTTGTTGTTGTTGTTGTTGTAGTGACGATGGTCGTTGGTAGATGCTTTTGTAACATGGCATGGTGCTTCTAGTATGCGACCATTCATGCAGTTCTGATGACAAGAGTTGTAGTTCGTCTTGTTGACAACGGTGGCGCTGGTGCTGGCGGTAATTGTAAAGTTCGCTGACGGCAGAAGTCACTAATTTTGTTGGTGTTACTAGTGGAAACTTAGTCGTTTTTATGGGAGGTTGGTTGACTGTGAAATAATTGATGTTGGTCTTCGTAAATGTTGTTATTGTTGTTGTTGCTCTTAATTGTATTAGTAGTAGTAGTTGTAGTGGTAGAAGATGTTATACTGATGAGGAAGATAAAGGAGCTGTAGCGGTACTAATTGTGGTTGAGGTGGCGTAGAAAATTTGAGAAAAGTAAATTCGATGTTGCTCGACTCAAGTTACATGTGCAATGGAGTGAGACATGCGGCCATAATTGAAATCACACACACATTCACACACATTCACACACATTCACACACATCCACACAACAGAGACACATTCACACACAAACACAAGTAAATACTCAATCATATACATACATACGTACGTACAAAACAGACGTGCATAGGCGTAGGAGTGGCTGTGTGGTAAGTAGCTTGCTTACCAGCACCACACGGTTCCGGGTTCAGTCCCACTGCGTGGCACTTTGGGCAAGTGTCTTCTGGTATAGCCACGGGCCGACCAAAGCCTTGTGAGTGGATTTGGTAGACGGAAACTGAAAGAATCCCGTCGTATATATGTATGTGTGTGTTTGTGTGTCTGTGTTTGTGTCCCCAACATCGCTTGACAAGTGGTGCTGATGTGTTTACGTCCCCTAGGCTTACAAAGAATAAGTCCCGGGGTCGATTTGCTCGACTAAAAGCGGTGCCCCAGCATGGCCGCAGTTAAATGACTGAAACAAGTAAAAGAGTAAAAGAGTAAGCAATGTCTTTAATACATTAAATAGATATTTTTTCTTCTTTTTTTCTTTTATTGGTTTCGGTCATTTGACTGCGGCTATGCTGCAGCACCGCCATTAGTCGAACGAATTGACCCCAGGACTTATTCTTTGTAAGCCTAGGAGTTATTCTATCGGACTCTTTTTGCCGAACTGGTAAGTTACAGTGACGTAAACCCAACAACATCGATGTGAGCGTCTGTATCGTTGGCGATTTTCTTTCTCCGTCTTCCCTTCTTTGGACTTTTTCTATATTTCTGATGAAGAGCCCCGCTCGAAATGTGAAATCCTCTTTCTTTTCTTTCCTTTCCTGAGCGTTCAATAACACAGTACTTGTACCACGTCCTGGCGTTGTTTTTTCTTTCGTGTTCTTGTTTGGATTGACTATATATATATAATGTGACCGCGTGTGTACCGCTGGCGATTTTTTTCCTCTGTCTTCCCATCTCTGGATCTTTCCCTCTCCTATGTTTCCGACGAAGAGCTCCGCTCGAAACGTTAAACCCTCCTTCTTCCCTTCCTTCCTGATCGTCCAATAATACTATATTTGTTCCACGTCCTCGTGTTGTTGTGTTTTCTCTTTGTGTTTTCATGTTTGGATTAACTTTATATATATTATATATATTATATATATATTAATATATTATAAATATATATAATATATATTATTATATTTATACACGCACACACATATATACATATTCCTTAATGTCGAGGCAGAATATCAGTACTATAAAAGAAAAACTGAAGAGATATAACATCCTACTCTGGTGCACTCCTAGAGAAAACAACACAAAGATTAACCGTCGAATTCCTATCAATTTACACAATATCGTACCATATGCCCACGACTGCAGCTTTAGAACAATAAAACGCAGTGTTGATCTTGGCGAAATTTGAACTCAGAACAATAACAACTAGAACAACCGCTAAAAGGTATTCTTTGACTTTCTAAACAACCCGGCCAATTCGCCACAATCTCGCAGAATATCAAACGATATTTGATAAACTTAGTAAATTTGATATTATAACTTACCATGTTATAAAAACCAACGTATTGCACAGTTAACTGAACGCCTCCTCGTAAATGCTTGCTAAGCATGGCATTAGATATTTACAGGATCAGAACACCAAGACCATTGCATATCATTCAATTTTAATATCTGTTCACCAAGGATATTTCATGTTCTTTCATTTGACCTTGATATTTAGTTTAAAAAGATAGGCTACCATCATTAAAGTTTCAAGCCCTCGGGTTCCCTATCTGCACGAAATAGTAGTTAGTAGTAGTAGTAGTAGTAGTAGTAGTAGTAGTAGTAGTAGTAGTAGTAGTAGTAGGCGAGTATTGCAGTAGAATGTAAATGATCGTGGAAATATTTTTATCATTGAAAAAAAATTCTCAGTTTGTATTGCTACTTCTCTCTCTCTATCTCTCTCACTCTCACTCTTACTCTCTCTCTTTCTCTCTCTCGCTCTCTCTCTCTCTCTCTCTCTCTCTCTCACTCTCTCTCGTCACGATTCAGGTTTTTATTTTTCTTCGCAAAATTCGAGCTGGTCACTCACAACCAAGCTTTTATATGTATATAGATATATGGGCGCGTGTATATGTGTATACGACGTATATATGTATGTATATATGTATGTATGTATGCATGTATGCAGACAGACAAACAGACAAGCAGATAGATAGATACATACATAGATACATACATACATACATACATACATAGCCAGATAGATTGATCGATAGATAGATAGATAGATAGTGATAGATAGATAGATAGAAGATAGATAGACGAGCGAGTGATAGACTCGACGATAGCTAGATAGATAGACAGACAGATAGCTAGATAGATAGACAGATAGATAGAGAGAGATAGATAGATAGATAGATAGATAGAAGATAGATAGAAGATAGATAGATAGATAGATGATAGATAGATAGACAGATAGATAGAACAGACAGACAGACAGACAGACAGACAGACAGACAGACAGATAGATAGATAGATAGATTAGATAGATAGATAGAAGATAGATGTAGATTGATAGATAGATAGATAGATAGATAGATAGATAGATAGATAGATAGATAGATAGATAGATAGATAGATAGATATTTGAAGATTCTCGATGGCCGTTTCGGACGTACAAGTGAAGAACATTTGACATTGTAAAAAGATTTAATTGTCCAGCTTGATCCTAGTCATTCTTACTCACCGATTCACTCATTCATTCATCCATTCCACCCTGGCCCACCCCACCGCCATTCACCCTCATGCACAAACGTCCACACAAAATGATCTATTTTTCATGACATTGCCTTTACATATGTCCAGTAAAAATGTTGCTTTTAATATGTTTTTTTTTTTTTTTGGCCGATACGTCTCTAATGAAGCATTAAATCACCACGATGGTGGACGACAGCTCAGAAGCCAAGTGTCCTCCCAAACGTGGATCATGCTGTTAAAACAATCATTCATTTATGACAAACGGATTGCTTGATTAAATTATTTTCCAATCTAGTCCGCTTCGAAATAGCCCGTGTGTTACTACCACTGCATGGTAGAGCTAACAATATAGGCAATGGAGCAAGGCAACTGGACCACAGGATTAGAGGCTTATATAAATGGTTGCCTTATATAAATGTTGCTGTTGTTGATGTTCTTGTTGTGGTTGCTGTTTAACCCCAAGTTTATTCTGCTGAGTAGACCAAGTTATTGCGTGGTATTGCTGGCATTAATGGCAATGGGGCGAGGAACTGGATCAGAGAATTAGCGGCTTATATAACAGTTGTAGTTGCTGTGTTCTTGTTTAACTCCAGATTAGTACTGTCCAGTAGGCTTCTGAACAAAATGGATTCCAGTCATGCTGTTTGTTTCATATTATATCTAACGCAAAATTATCAACATTATAGGCGTAGGAGTGGCTGTGTGGTAAGTAGCTTGCTTACCAACCACATGGTTCCGGTTTCAGTCCCACTGCGTGGCACCTTGGGCAAGTGTCTTCTATATATATATATGTGTGTGTGTGTGTTTGCGTGTATGTTTCTGTGTCTGTGTTTGTCTCCCTAACATCGCTTGACAACCGTTGCTGGTGTGTTTACGTCCCCGTAACTTAGCGGTTCGGCAAAAGAGACCGGTACAATAACTACTAGACTTACAAAAGTGACCGATAGAATACCTACTAGGCTTACTAGTCCTCGGGTCGATTTGCTCGACTAAAGGCGGTGCTCCAGCATTGTCACAGTCAAATGACTGAAACACGTAAAAAAGTAAAAGAGTAAAATGGTACCATCTTTTTTTCAGGCGAATGGATACGATTTTGGAGAAGATTCTACTGCTATTTCTCGCAGGTCGAGTGACTATACAAAAGTTCGTTTGTCGTCTTGATATGTCGTCTTAATGTCGTAGTTTTCTTCTTCTTCTTCTAATCAGGACTCATGCCATTAGCCTCAAAGAATAATCTCTAATTCATGCCTACTCTTAGCTACTAAGAATGCGTACGGCAACTTGAAGATTCACCCACCACACGAGATAAACTGGCGGTTGCACGGGCGCGAAGGCTATGTTATCATGATTCTGTAAACGGTGGCTTTTTTAACGGGTGGAGAGCTGAACAATGCTGGGATACAGAGGATTCGCAATGTAGACTAGGGTCTGAAAGTTTACCATACTATAGTGGGTTACACCATGATTCCTCTGCTTTGTGGCAGAAGTAGGAAGGGTGAGAGAAAGTTGTGGTGAAAGAGTACAAAAGGGTTCATCACCACCACCACTACCACTACCACCCCGCCGGAGCCTCGTGGAGCTTAGGTGTTTTTGGTCAATAAACACTCACAATGCCCGGTCTGGGGATCGAAACCGCGTTCTTACGACTGCGAGTCCGCTGCTCTAACCACTGGGCCATTGCGCCTCCACCGTTATTGTTTTTTTTTTTTTGTGTGTTGTTTTGTGGTGGCGGTGGTCATTTAACTCTAGGTCAGCTCAAAAGGAATAGATCTATGAACAAAGATATCCCAGCATTGCCATTTCGTATGTTTACGTGTAGCGAAGACAACGATATTGAATGTGTTTTTCCCTAATTTAAACTAGACAACAGGGTTTAAAGATTTGGTCGTATTTCTAGCAGGTCAAGTGGCTAAACTGTGACTCATTCGTCGGCTCGTTACATGAGTAATAAACTTGGGGAGGCGCAATGGCCCAGTGGTTAGGGCAGCGGACTCGCGGTCATAGGATCGCGGTTTCGATTCCCAGACCGGGCGTTGTGAGTGTTTATTGAGCGAAAACACCTAAAGCTCCACGAGGCTCCGGCAGGGGATGGTGGTGATCCCTGCTGTACTCTTTCACCACAACTTTCTCTCACTCTTACTTCCTGTTTCTGTTGTACCTGTATTTCAAAGGGCCGGCCTTGTCACTCTCTGTGTCACGCTGAATATCCCCGAGAACTACGTTAAGGGTACACGTGTCTGTGGAGTGCTCAGTCACTTACACGTTAATTTCACGAGCAGGCTGTTCCGTTGATTCGGCTCAACCGGAACCCTCGTCGTCGTAACCGACGGAGTGCTTCCATCCCCAATAAACTTGGACAGCGATATTTGGTATTACACTAGACATGTTCGATACCTATTGCTTTGTTTACAGAAATATTGTAAAAGTGAGATGTCAATTTTTCGTTTTCAAACTGCCTTCCAATAAAAAATGAACACAGTTTAAATACAAAACGTCTTTGAAAGAATTACGGAGATGTATTTGCATAGCAAGTGACCTGATCTGAGATCATGTGCTGGAACGAAAACAATTGCAGCGTGGAAGGTGTTTATAAGCCATTTAAGAAACACACAAAAACCGTTAGATTCACTTCAATATTTAAATTTAATTTGTCAAAATATTTTCGTCGCTTTGAGACCGCGACCCGTTCACTGACAAAATTCACTGACAAGATGCAGCACAGAATTTTGTCAGTGAACAGGTCGCGGTTTCAAAGCGACGAAAATATTTTGACAAATCTATATATATAAAACTCTAGTTGTGTGAGTGTCTGTCCCCTTCGATTTAGATTCCTAACTCCTCCCACATTTTGCGGTGCAGTTTAACCAAATTCGGGTATCTTATAGTCGTGATTAATATCGAGCCCGTCTGGCTATTAGCGCGCGTCTACGATGAGTCTACGATTTTAAAAATAATTTAACATCATTTTTTATTCCATTTTAATGCATAATTTTTCGTGTGTCGATGGCGGCGGAGTTGGCGTCCATGGTCCACCTGCACCTGTTTGCTTCTCCCCCTTCTTCTCTCCCTCGTGAAGCTGTGGGGAAGGGAGTGTAAGGAAATCAACGTCGTAAAGCGTTGTCAAGGAGACCAGCGTTCTTTTAGAACAACGCTTCATGGCTTGAAGACACAAAACAGAATGGCTAAGAAAGCCCGAATTGGCATCTATAAGGGAAGTAAGTCTCTAAAAATGCTTATATAGTTATTTCCCTTACAAACCCGAGCAACGCCGGGCGATACTGCTAGTTAAATCTAAATGTTGAAGTGAATCTAAAGGATTTTGCGTGTTTCTTAAATGGCTTATAAACACATTCCACGCTGCAATTGTCTTTGAAAGAATTAGTAAATTATTAACTTAACTTCTATTTTCATTTTCAGAAAAATATATGTTATATTAGGTTGTTTTTAATTAGATAAATTATTGAAATTAGAGTTGTCGTCTTCACTTATATAATCTTATTGTATTTCATATTCTACAATCTCAATATTAACATTGTACGATAATTCACATTTACTTCCAAGAAGACTTTTCTGTGAACAATGTTGCTAGTCTAGGTTCTATTCTCATAATTATGATGTCCTTCTGGCTGATTTCAGAAGGATTTGGCTTTTATTTCTAACAGATCGAGTAGCCATATAAGGGCTCGTAGGTGTGCGTGTTTAAGTGTAAATGTTTGTAATATTTGGGGCAGACAAGGCGGTGAGCTGGCAGACACGTTAGTACGCGGGGCGAAATGCTTAGCGGTATTTCGTCTGCCGTTACGTTCTGAGTTCAAATTCCGACGAGGTCGATTTGCCTTTCATCCTTTCAGGGTCGATTAAATAAGTACCAGTTACGCACTGGGGTCGATGTAATCGACTTAATCCGTTTGTCTGTCCTTGTTTGTCCACTCTGTGTGTAGCCCCTTGTGGGCAGTAAAAAAAATAGGTATTTCGTCTGCCGCTACATTCTGAGTTGAAATTCCGCCGAGGTCGACTTTGCCTTTCATCCTTTCGGGGTCGATAAATTAAGTGCCTATTGCGTACTAGGGTAGATCTAATCGACTGGCCTCCTCCCCAAAAATGTCGAGCCTTGTGCCTAGAGTAGAAAATAATATTTGTGGCAACTGAATTTTTTAAATCATAATTTTGTTCACAATATCAACGCAACACTCCAATGGAATGTCTTAGCCACAATTTCCTCACACATTATTTATTAATTAACAAAGTAGTAAATGAGGAGTTTCAGAGAATCATTTCTTATTCACAATTGTCGTATATCAAAAAGCATTCGAGGGGGAAAACAGTATGTTTACCTCACAAACAGCAGAATTAATTGTGTTCTTGACTGAAAGAATTTGTAAAATACTTTATACACCACAAAAATAACCAGCGTCAGGTGGGAGCATGAACAACATGTCAATAAATCGAAATAGATTTAAGGTAGAATTAGCATTTTTAAAAAACTGAGAATTTTTGTTAATCTCTCTCTATTATTTCAATCACTTTTCCCTTTATTCTTCATGTCTCCTAGAAGTCTCTATTTCCTTTCATCAAATTCTATTCTTGTATTTGTGTGTGGAATATTCTTGGCAATTTTTTCGGCGTGTCTCGAAAAAATAAAAAGTAATAATAATAATAATAATAATAATAATGAACTTCTTTCAAAAATAAAACACAAAAGTTATTCTACCATACGTAGAATTTATATATTGAAGAAAAGAAAAAAAAAACATTCAATGTTTTCGTATTTCATTTCTCGGATAAATTGCTTGAAAATTGGAGGAGAGCGTATGACAAACAGACAGACGAACGGACAAGCAAGGCACATAACGTTGTTGTTTGTTCCTTCCCGGCTCATAAGGGCCGGTTTCCCGGTTTCATTGGCGTATCGGCTCCCCACCTGAACGGTACGCCGGTCCCCCCGTAACTTAGCAATTCGGCAAAAAGAGATCCATAGCATAAGTACTAGGCTTACAAAGAATAAATCCTGGGGTCAATTTGCTTGACTAAAGGCGGTGCACCAGCATGGCCGCAGTCAAATAGCTGAAGAAAGTAAAAGAGTAAAAGAGTAAAGGCCCGGCACTTATTCCCTCGGTTTCCTTTACCAAATCGTTAAGTCACGGGAACATAAGCACTCTAGCCCTGGCCATCAATCGGTTTGGGAGGATAAACACAGACATAAATACACCCCCCCATACACACACGACAGGTTTCTTTCAGGCACCGAGGTGGCAGAATCGTTAGCACGCCGGGCGAAATGCGTAGCCGTATTTCGTCTGCCGCTACGTTCTGAGTTCAAATTCCGCCCAGGTCGACTTTGCCTTTCATCCTTTTGGGGTCGATTAAATAAGTACCAGTTACGCACTGGGGTCGATGTAATCGACTTTATACCTATGTCTGTCCTTGTTTGTCCCCCCTGTGTTTAGCCCCTTGTGGGTAATAAAGAAATAGGTATTTCGTCTGCCGCTACGTTTTGAGTTCAAATTCCGCCCAGGTCGACTTTGCCTTTCATCCTTTCGGGGTCGATTAAATAAGTACCAGTTACGCACTGGGGTCGATATAATCGACTTAATCCGTTTGTCTGTCCTTGTTTGTCCTCTCTGTGTTTAGCCCCTTGTGGGTAGTAAAGAATAAGGTTTCTTTCAGTTTCCATCTACCAAATCCACTAACAAGGCTTTGGTCGACCCGTGGCTATAATAGAAGACACTTGCCCAGGACACACAGTGGGACACACAGTGGGACTGAACTTGGAACCATGTGGTCGCGTACCAAACATCTTACGACAGAGCCACGCCTGCTAGATAACTTGTATAGAAATATGTAAATGGTCAGACGGAATTAAAACGGTAAAATCTGGTACTATTTGTAAGTGCTTGCTGCGAAAACGTAATTTTGTGTATATGTGTGGGCGTATATGTGTGTGCGTAAGTGTGTGTGCGTGTGAGTGTTTGTTTGCGAACGTGTGTGTGTGTTTGGTGTGTGAGTGTGCGTGTATGTGTGTGCGTGCGTGTATGTGTGCGTGAGTGTTTGCGTGGGAACGTGTTTGTGAGTGTATGTGTATGTGCGTGAGTGCGTGTAGGTGTGTGTGTGAGTGTGCATGTATGCGTGTGTGTGTATGTGTGTGAGTGTGTGTGTAGGAACGTGTTTGTGAGTGTATGTATGTGTGAGTGATTGTGCGTGTATGTGTGTGAATGCGTGTGTGTGTACGTGAGTATTTGCGTGCGAACTTGTTTGTGTGTGTGAGTGAGTGTATGTGTGTGCCTGCGTGTGTATGTGCGTGAGTGTTTGCGTGGGAATGTGTTTGTCAGTGTGTGTATGTTCACGAGTGCGTGTATGTGTGTGTGAGTGCACGTGTATGTGTGTGTATGTGTGCGTGTGTGTGGGCGCGTGTGCTTGTGTGCGAACGTGTTTGTGAGCGTGTGTGTGTGTGTGTGTGAGTGCGTATATGTGTGCGTGTATGTGAGTGCGTGTATGTGTGTGCGTGTATGTGTGTGCGCGAGTGTTTGCGTGCGAGGGTGTATGTGCGTGTATGTGTGTAAGTGTGTGTAAGGGTGTGTGTGTGTGTGTGTGTGATGATGTATACCCGAGTGGTTGAGGTTAGTGAGCTCCCTATCGTAAGATCGTAATTTCAAATCTTGGACCGCATTCTGCATTCCGTCCTTAAGCAAATTCCATCATCTCACGTTGCCCCAATCGACTCTGCTGGAAATGCGAACCAGCATATTCAAGAGGTTAAGAAACTTGCTTCGCAACAACTAGGTCCCTTGTTCAATCTCATCACGTCACATTGGGCGGGGCGGAGAGAGGACCAAATATCGTTTTCTGTAATTTTTAGTCAACCTATGTTTTATGTGTAAAATTATGGGACGGAAACTATCAAGAAGCCTGTCGAATTGATTGCACATGTAATTTAAAAATTACATACAGGAGTGGCTGTGTGGTAAGTAGCTTGCCTACCAACTACATGGTTCCGGGTTCAGTCCCACTTCGTGGCATCATGGGCAAGTGTCTTCTGCTATAGCCCCGGGCCGACCAATGCCTTGTGATTGGATTTGGTAGACGGAAACTGAAAGAAGCCTGTCGTATAAATGTATGTATATATATATGTATGTGTGTGTGTGTTTGTGTGTCTGTGTTTGTCCCCCTAGCATTGCTTGACAACCGATGCTGGTTTGTTTACGTCCCCGTCACTTAGCGGTTCGGCAAAAAGAGGCCGATAGAATACGTACTGGGCTTACAAAGAATAAGTCACGGGGTCGATTTGCTCGACTAAAGGAGGTGCTCCAGCATGGCCGCAGTCAAATGACTGAAACAAGTAAAAGAGTAAAAGAGTATACTCTGTCACGTTGGTTCTGCCTGAGAATTACGTTAAGGCCAAACTTGACTGTGGAATGCTCTAATTGAGAGCAAATAATTAACTCAGTTCATCATACATTCGAAACCGACGGAGGACCATCCATATACGTCTGTATGCGTTTATTTATAAACGCAAATCGTAGACAGATTTATATACGGTTTTAGAAGCCGTGTGATGAATCAAAGCGTGTTAAGCAAATTCATAAATTTAGTATGAGGTTAACAACCCTTCCTCAGAGATTCTACGCAACACATGTAAACCTCGAGGCGTTGCTGACGACATGTCATCGGTTTGCAGACCAGAGGAAAGTCAAGATGTGTTGATAAGGAAATCGTTTGCCAGTGTTTTTCTTTGATTGTCACAAGTTTCTATTTCGCTCATCCTCCGTTGTTGTCCTCACCATTTCGCTATACGAACGTTGTTTACGACATTTCACTTCTTTCCTTAACTCCCTTTCTAACCTAACTTCCTCTCTACTGCTCCTCAAGCACCTATCGTCATCCACTACGACACTCCACGGGAGGAAGATATTCATTTGATTAGCGTGAGATATTTCCGCCTCTATCTATATACAAACATGTACGACAGCTCAGTTTGTAGCCAACTGATGACAGATTAGATCCGATAAAGCACAGTTTACACATTGCCCTTCCATCGTCAATGAAGCAGAGTTGACAGAAGCCAAGCTAAAACAAGGCCGTACAAGACGACGAGACATCTCGTCTAATTGAGGAAACTGACGTCTGCATGCAATTTTCGCGACTAACATCGCAGCGACTGCCAAAGCTACGCGCTTTGCCTGATTGGCAACGGTATAAATGCCAGGATATGAAAGAGAATCTGCCTATTTTTATATTCGTCTGAATGAAATCAGCTGCCACACTGACCAGGTCAAGTGTACACCTTACAATAACTGTAGGAAGCGAAAATGTGTGAATGAAAGATTGATTGCGTGGTGAGGAGGAAGGTGCGGAGAAGGCCTGTGGGTTAGTTATTGCTTTGTGTTACATGAACGCATCTCTCGTAAGCTTCAATGATGTGAACACAAAATGGATTTATTACCAGAAATATCCTCTTTAACGGCTACAAAATAAATATGAATACACACATGCATAAATATGTATATATATATATATGTATATATGCGTATATATATAATATATTATATTATATATATATATATATATATACACATACATATATATATATATATATATATATATATTATACACACACATACATATATATATGTATATATATGTGTATATGTATGTATATATATATGTAGATATATATATTTATATATATATTTATATATATACATACACATACGTATACATAGATATATGTATATATATGATGTATATATATACATACATACATATATATATATATATGTATATATATATAGGTATATATGCGTATATCGTATATTATATATATATATACACATCCATATATATATATATATACATATATATATATATATTATATATATATATACACAAACATACATATATATATATGTAATATATGTGATATGTATGTATATATATATTGTATATATATATATTTATATATATATATTTATATATACATACACATACGTATACATAGATATATGTATATATATGTATATATATTATGTATATATATACATACATACATATATATATGTATATATATGTATATATATATTATGTATATATACATATATACATATATATATAAATATGTATATATCTATATATATACACGCAGACACACACACACACATACATATACATACATATATATATATATACATGTATATATATATATATATATATACATTCATATATATATATATATATACACACACACACACACGCACGCACACACTGGTGAATACATGTAAGTAGTAGTAGTAGTAGTAGTAGTAGTAGTAGTTTTGGTTGAGAGAAGAAAGGAAAGCAGAATTACACACACTTCTTTCTTCGTTCACACAAATTTGATGATGGCCGTCTCCTATTTTATAGCTATAAATTAATAGCCTGCAGTCTCGTCTTGTAACTCATTGATCCATGTTTATGATATATGTTAATATACGCAAATCATCCGCTTTATCTCTTCCTTTCTTTCTTCTACAATACACTGTTCCCATCTCTGTTTCTCTCTCTCTCTCTCTCTCTCTCTCTCTCTCACTCTCTGTTTGTTTATCTCCCTTGTTTCTCTCTCTTTCTCTCTCTCTCTCTAATTGTTTCTTTTTCTTTCTTTCTTGTTCTCGTTATTTTCCCCTTTATATATTCAAGCTTAATTGTTATATGATTTAACGATGCTATTTATAACAATAAATTCCTATATGTGTGTTCAGGCGCCGTACATTGAGTAAACGGTAATGTTTCTGTATAGCTTAAATCGGTGATGCGGTTTCGATTTCCACTCCATGTAAATTTGGTTTTATTTTCTTTTGAGGGTTATTATTAACCTCATCAAAAACACACCATCTATTCTCCATAAAACACACAGAAAATAACTACACCGTGAGGGATAAACAGGGAGTAAATACGACTTAAATATCATCTTCAGCAGCTGCAACAATAATAGGGAGAACAATATAGAAATCAGAGAGATAAACGAGTACACTCACTCTCTATTTCTCTCTACCACCACACCCCTCATTCTCCCCTCTCTCTCTCTCTCTATATATATATATATTTCTTTACTACCCTCAAGGGGCTAAACATAGAAGGGACAAATAAGGACAGACAAACGGATTAAGTCGATTACATCGACCCCGGTGAGTAACTGGTACTTAATTTATCGACCCCGAAAGGATGAAAGGCAAAGTCGACCTCGGCGGAATTTGAACTCGGAACGTAACGGCAGACGAAATACGGCAATGCATTTCGCCCAGCATTCTAACGTTTGTGCCAGCTCGCCGCCTTCGTATATATATGTGTAGTCGCCATCGTGTATGCGTGCAAAGGGGTAAAATGAATTGGTTTAACGAAAACTGAACTGTCACTTCTTAATTAATTAGAAATTAATTTTTATAGTGAATACACTTAGATAATTTAAAGAGACAACAATTTAAAGATCCTCCTGAACTTTAGTGTTATAATGTAAGTATAGAAGTAATTATTTGTTTTATATTACTAATTAGGCACAGGAGTGGTTGAGCGGTAAATAGCTTGCTGAACATATACATGGTTCCAGGTTCAGTCCCACTGCGTGGCACTTTGGGCAAGTGTCTTCTACTATAGCCAAGGGCCGACCAAAGACTTGTAAGTGGATTTGGTAGACGGAAACTGAAAGTCGCCCGTCGCATATATGTATAGTTATGTGTGCGTGTTTGTATGTCTGTTTGTCCCCCAGCATCGCTTGACAACCGATGCCGGTGTGCTTACGTCCCCGTAACTTAACGGTT
>NW_021825444.1:7500-15529 GCF_006345805.1 Octopus sinensis | reverse complement strand
CTGGCACTTGCTGCTGTTTATATTTCTCTCTCTTCCTTCACTCAACCATCTCATTTATACTCTGAACTCCGTTCCTTGTGAGCATGACCAGCATTTTGCCATCATCTCCACCCTGCTGTCTCCCCACCCTACCCCGCACACTCTCTCTCTTTCTTTCTCTTTCTCTCTCTGTCTCTCTCTCTCCTGCACTTCGCTAAGGTTGAGCAACTGTGTATTTTCTTTGTGATAGCACACCTGTTTCTGTCTTCATTCTTGAACTTTCTCTCTCCGGCCGGGTAACCTTGTACTTCCTCTTCAGTAAGATGCCTATATCTGTCTCATTATAACCTTTTCATCATCACCTCCTCTCCTTTTAGATGTTTTTGTCATGCATGTACTTAGTCACCCTGTCAATGCAGGTGCCACTTAAAAAGCACCCAGTCCACACTGTAAAGTGGTTGGTGTTCGGAAGGGCATCTATCTGTAAAAACCTTGCCAAAACTGACCTCACCTGTGCTTGTGCCACATTAAAAGCACTACGTCCACCCTGCTGAATGGTTGGTGTTAGGAAGGGCATCCAACTGTAAAAACCTTGCCAAAACTGACCTCACTTGTGCTTGTGCCACATAAAAAGCACTAAGTCCACTCTGCTTGTGTGTCTGTGTTTGCCACACCCCACAACATCACTTGGCAACTGATGCTGGTGTGTTTACATCCCCGTAAATAAGCGGTTCGGTAAAAGTGACTGATAGAATAAGACTTACCTTATTCGGTCGTCTTTCCTTTTTCCGGGGTTCGTGGGGTGGTTTCTCGACATAGGCCCTTATACAAGGATTCATTATAATCCAGTCTAGGACCACATATGTCCGAATTAAGATTTGCTCGTAAAATGTTAAAGTTCAACCTGTCTAACCTAAAAATGTCAATGCGTTTTGGCAATGTTCGGTGGTTTAGGAATTGTTCTGCTGTTGGAATCCTTTTAATGCTTTTCATTAACTGGTCATTTTCCTTGTTGACGGCGATATAAACCATCTCTGAGGACTAGTTGGTGGGGTGGACGGGGGTGGGGTCTGGGAGGAGAGGAAATTGTTCAACACTGCGGGGAGGTGGGCGTTCCGTCGGGTATCCGGAATTGGATGGGGGAGTTTACATTTTTTGCTTTCTGTGGGGAACTGTGGTGGGGTGGTTTTTTCTGTGTGTTTGCTGTGGTGTTTTTTTTCTTGTTTGTGCTGGGGGGGGGGCGTTAAGTCGTTGTTCCTCCTCTTTGGTGTTTTCTTTTGTCTTACCGGAACAAAGTCTGTTTCTTCTTCGGCCTGCTTAGTGCCGGAGTCCTGTTGTTTTTCTTTCTGGTTATTTTCTTCTGCTTCTTTTCTCCTTTTCCTTCTTTCTCCTTGCGGGTGGGGCAGTCTACTTGAATGTGTCCTTTTTCGCCACATTCATAGCAACGGGGTTTTCGCCCCTCTACCACCACTCGCAATGTGATTTCTTCGCTGAAGTGGATATTTTCCACTATTTCCTCCAGGGTTTCTGGGGACGCCTGAATAGTCACTTCTAGACTCTGGCTCCGCCAGTTTTGTTTTTGTATTTTTGCCACTTCTATGATGGTTATTTTTTCATCCAGTCCCATTAATAAGGCTGGAAGCATGTTACTTCCATTTCTGGTGGTATTTCTTCTATTTTTATTTTAGCGGTTCTTCTTCCTAGGTATGACGGCAGTAAAATAATTTCGTTTGTCTTTATTGGTTGTAGTGAATGTAGTTTTGCCTTTTCTTATTCTTTGAAGTAAACTGCTATGGTTGCATAGTTTTTCCTCTTGTTATGTATTCGATGTCCTGCCAAATTGGTTGCAGACACCTCTCAACTTGTTCGTTCGTTGCTTTTTCTATTTTTTCTTTTATCATAAATGATTTGTACATTATTATTCTCTGTTGTGTTTTCTTAATAATTTCATTTGGGAGGGTGGCCCTTGCGTCAGTCCCCTCCCTGGTATACATATCTTTGTGTTTCATAAGTTCATTGTTATCAATGCGTAGGACTTCTCTCTTAAGTCCGGCCGCTGCTGCGAAGTTGTACGTTTTTTGGTTTACGTTTTTGGTATCGTTTTTGTCTGTGCTTTTGTTAATATTCATTCTTTTCGAAGACGAATCTTCAATAGTTGAAGTCTTCACTATTCATATTTTTTTCCAAACAGAAATATTTTTTTGTGTGTGTACAAACGTAATCCTTTTCCCCTCCGTAAGGAGGGAAACAACTGCTTTTTTGTCTGTCACAAAAAAAGACAACCAAAGTTCAAACAACGGCAATTAACAAGTATTTTTAACAAAAGCAAACCAAACAAAACAATTACTCTCGAGCTCAAAAAAACACGTCTGAACGGGAGCTTAAACTGTGCTCTATAATTTGTTATTACCTATACAGGCGATACAAAGAAAATGACAACACAATCACGAATGATTTGACGATGTAGAGCAATTGGGGTCAATTAAAAATTTTACATGATTATATAAATTATCGAATGACTAGACATGCACAATGAAAGTTTTTACAAATGGAGTGGGGCGGGTTTTATACGGACCCCACGAACGCCGCTTCACCACTGACCTCAGTTTTATTTTAACTTATCTCGCATCCACGAGGGGCCATTTATATGCAACATTCTTCAATCTTTCATCAAACACTTTCTTACTCAGGCATCTCCTCTCCAGCCCTATTTCTCATTTTAGATGGAATATGAAGAAATTCACCAGACCAGGACCAGAGATGAAGTTGCTTGACATCAACCCTCTCATCCTTATCTTCCGTACTACCTGTTTCGCAGTTGCTACCACAGAGAGAAAACAATTCTTACCTTCTTTCGTTAAGAAATCCGGCGGGTTCATTTTCACTATAGATTCAGTCGTCAGCTGCACTCTTCCTCCACTTCACAACAGTTGTTCGGCAAAAACCCACATCTGACACCTCGGATATGCTAACTGCCTTGCGTGATGTTCTGATGTCGCTTGGTCAGAAATGCAAAGGGTAAGTTTTTTAGCATTTTCTAATTTATAACTATCGGAATATTATGTTGATAAGGAAATGAGTTTTATAATTCTAATCCAGAATGCGTCCATAATGAACCGAAGACTGTTTGATTACATTATTTTCCTTCTTTTTTGCCTCTGTGTGTTACAGAGAGGGTTATCTATGGAGGCATATTTTGTAGCGAAAAGAAATAACGGTCTTTTGGCTACTATTTCCAAATTTTTCGGTACGTGGTTAAACAACTCGTTGCTAAACCCTTAATTATTGTTATAATTATATATAAAACTTCCTGTATAAGTTTTTACCGAATATGGTTCCTTTCCATACCGAAACTACTTGGGAAATTTATTAATTATAAATAAATAATTTTTTACCCTATATCAATAACGAGAATATATATTATATGTAATATATATATATATATAATATATATAATGTGTGTGTGTGTTGTGTGTGTGTTATGTGTGTGTGTGTGTGTGTGTGTGTGTGCGTGTGCGTGTGGTGTGTGTGCGCGTGGTGTGTGTGTGTGTGATAGATAGATAGATAGATAGATAGGTAGATATACGACAAGATACACACACGCACACACACACACCACACACACAACACACATGTGTGTATGTACGACAGGCGTCTTTAATTTTTCGTCAAGGAAAACCTCTCAAAAGGCTCTGGTAGGCCCCAGGTGTCAGGCAGTGAGACTGAACTTGGAAGCGCGTGGTTGGAAAACAAGCTTCTTATCCCGCAGCCAATAAAAATACTGTTTGTAGGTGGTCTAATGTCACGCTAGAAATAACAGCCAAGTGTCCTGAAACTTGCGATGTCTTTCATATAACACCGGAGGATACTTTAAGAAGTATTTGAACGATATATTAAGAAGCTCTGTAAAAATATTGTCATGCAGGTGTTCTCAAGTCATGCTAGAAATAACAGCGAAGTGTTCTGAAAATTGCGTTTGTCTTTCACATAACATTGAAGGACCCTTTTCGAAGCATATGTAAATGTCGTCATACAAGTGGTTTCACACTATGCTAGAAATAACAGCCAAGTACACTGAAATTGCATTGTTGTCATGAAAGATTGAATGAAATGAACAATCCTCTGTACAAATATTGTCTTGCGAGTACTCTCACATTATGCTAAAGATAACAGCCAAGTACCTGGAAAATTGCAATTTCCTTCATATGAGAGTAAAGGACAATTGCAGAATCGTCTGTCAAAATATTACCCCCACGGATAGAGTGGCATAATGTTAAAAACATCAGCCAAGTACCCTGTACTTTGTATTTCATAAGCAAATGGAGTCTATTTGAAGTAGCATCCGTAAAAATATTCCCATTGGTAGTCTCTCATGATGCTAGAAAATACAGCCAAGTGCCCTGAAATGAAAATTCTTATTTAGAAGCGTCTGTTTTCTCTCTCACTGATACTCCCCCTCTCTCACTAAGCACAAACACACACACACACACTTACACACACACTCGCGTGCGCACACATGCGCACATGCGACGGGCTTCTTTCAGTTTCCGTCTACCAAATCCACTCACAAAGCTTTGGTCGTCCCGAGGCAATAGAAGAAGACACTTTCCCATGCTGCCATCCAGTGGAACTGAACTGGGAACCATGTGGTTGGGAAGCAAGTGTGTCACCACACAGCCGCACCCATATACAGACACATTTCATGGTCGCAAGCTGCCTGAACCACCCCCACTTTCTCTCTCTCCCTCTCAGTCTTTTCTTCATCTCTCTCTCTCTTCTCTCTCTCTCTCCTCTCTCTCTCTTACCTTATTGTATATTACAGAATCATTCTAGCTTTCTTACTTCTCTCTACCTCCTCCTCTCACTCTATCTGTCTCTCTCTTATTTACTCTTCCCTTTTTATCTAAGGGGAACTACTAAGAGTTACCTCCCTTTCCCCAAATCTTAAATGTGTTATATCTTTACCTATTTCAGTCATTAGACGCGGCCTTGCTGGAGCACCGCCTCGAAAAATTTTAGACGAACAAACCGACCCAGGACTTATACTCTTTACTCTTTTACTCTTTTATTTGTTTACAGTCATTTGACTGCGGCCATGCTGGAGCCCACCCCTTTAGTCGAGCAATCGACCCCGGGACTTATTCTTTTTAAGCCCAGTACTTATTCTAAATCGGTCTCTTTGCCGAACCGCTAATTAATATATTTTTGGGATAAACCTGGCACTTATTTCATTTGTCTGTTAGGCCGACCCGGTAGGTGCGGTGACGTAAACACACCAGCACCGGTTGCCAAGCGGTGTAGGGGGAAAACACACACACACACACATACACACACACACACCCGTATCGGGATTACCCTGATTCCTGAAGCTGGTGCACTTGCTCTTATGCTTTTAGCGGAAGGGACCTGTTCCTCCTGTCAGACGGTCCATCTGCTGCCAACAGCCCCTGAGTGGAGGACCAGGCATGCTATGCCTAGTGATGCGCAGACATGCACTGAGGCTGTGACATATCCAGCATTTTCTTAACAGTGAAGAGGTGTGGTCGCCGTTTGTCACACGGGATTTGCTGTCCTGGATCAACAGCAGGCCAAGACAGGGCCCTTGGCACCGGGAGTGCCGGCAAGCACTCACAGCTTTCTTCCAGTCGGGCAACGCGGTCGACAGAAATTCAACAATGGAATTCTATAGGGAATTAGTGGAGGAAAAGAGCGACGACGTTCTCTGGAAAACTCTGGGTGTCGTGGGGAATCAATTAACTGGTCTTCTCCTGAGGACTTTCAAGCCGGGGCCCACGGGTAACTTCCAGAAATCCTTGGCCTGGCATTACTACCGGGGAGCTCTGCCGGTTCCAGACGAGCATTATGGACACTGAAGTACTCTCAGACAGACCTGTCAAATGTGTGCGCTGGGCGACGAAACCGTCCGGTGTGCACTCGTCTAGTGTCCGTACATGACTAACTTGTGGAACTTTGTCGAACAGCTGTTGTTGTGTGTAGAACGGATCTGGTTATCAGCAGATTCCATTGTCCTTCTTCTGGCTGATAGGGAAAAGCGGTTTTCCTCTGTCTGGTAGCGAAAGAGATAGTGTGGTAGACTATCTCTTTGAAAGTTTGAAAGGACTGAAGACAAATAGCTTCCTCTTCGGCCAAGACCTCATCGACCTTTTCAAGTTCAACCTGAAAAAGGAACGTTAGTTTAGAGGGAGAAGTTCTGCTCCCTAGTAAATTTGTCGAAAGGTGGGTGAATGTGGCGAGGATGACCCGTGTGAATGGGCCTGCTCTGAAATTTCATTTGTAAACCGGAGGAGTTTTAGAAGGAGCGATGCGGCTGTCGATGTGCATCTGGCGGTCGGCAAAACCAGAATGTGGAGGGTTCCTCGGTTGTTCTTCTGAGGAAGACCCTTCTGGGAATTTTAATCGTCTAGTTTTTGTTAATTGTTTTTGCTACTAATTGTCTACACTGCATTGTTCACACGCCACTTGTCCCTTGTATGTATGTATGTATGTATGTATGTATGTATGTATGTATGTATGTATGTATGTATGTTGTGTATGTATGTATGTATATATATATTATATATAAATTTGTGTGTATATATATATATATATATATATATATATATATATCATAATAATAACAAGAAGACGAATACGAATAATATATAGATATATATATATTTCCCCATTTGGAATGGCCTGGGGGCATAAGCTCCCAGGGATGACACCATCAGCAGGCACAGGCGGAGTCCCTGCTCCATCTCATAGATGCCTCTTTCATGGAACAAATTGTGCTGAAACCAACCAGGGCAAATAATATACTGGATCTCTGCATCACAAACAATATAGACATTATCCATAATGTTTAAGTGATGCCGACATTGGTCTCGGATCACAACATAACAGAGCTGTCTATGCATGGACCAAAAGCTCCCGCAGACGCGCAGCCTATACGAAGCATCCACAATCTCCCCAAACTAAACTTTCATAAAGCAAATTGGAAGTTGATTGAGAAAGAGATCCTCAAACAGGATTAGCCTAAATGTCCTTCCACACCATGAAATACAAACGTTTCATGTCCATAACACAAGCCATATTGACAAATATGTCCCAGTGTGCAGGTCCACAGCACAAACAAAACAGGATCCCTGTGAGAAAGGAAGATTCTTATGAACGACGGACAAGGATTGTGAACCACTGAGCAAGCACACCAAAGTGGTGAGAAGTCTCGCCTCGAGAGAATGCTAATGGAAATTGAGAAAAGTCTGCATCAGTCTCATGAAAAGGAGAGAGCAGATAAAGATGCTTGGGTAATAGGAAATGTCAAGTCAAACCCTAAAGCTTTCTTTAAGTTTGCCAAAGAGACAGCCACAGTGCGTCATAGGATAGGACCTCTCTTCCAAAAACATGGTTCCCTCACAGGAAATCCATGAGGATAAGTGAAATACTGAACGAACATTTCCAAGTGTGTTCACGACACCTCTAGGACACGGCAAGTAAACAAACCAGAATAATTCTTTGCCACTTTACCTGTAGCAAAAGAGGCAAAATTGAGTACATCAACATTGAGATGGATATCACACTCGCCATAGATGAGATTGACACAAACTCAGCTGCTGGACCTGATGGATTTCCAGCGATCCTTCTCAAATCGTGCAAACAGAGCCCTTGCAAAACCCGCTACAGCTTCTTTTCAGATCTTTCTTGCAGTGGTAAGCTCCCAGTCAAATTGAAAGAAGGGATAATATGCCCTATCCATAAGGGGAGGAAGCAGAGTAGATGCTAAAAATTATAGGCTATCTCTCTGACCTCACACATCAGCAAAGTCATGGAACGAATAGTCCGCAAGAACTAATCATGCTTCTTGAAGAAAATGACTTGCTGACTGACAATCAGCATGGATTTCGATCAGGTAGAAGCTGTCTAACACATCTCCTGCAACACTATGACTGGGTGTTAAAACATCTATTAAATGGCTCAAGTGTGGATGTGATATATCTCGATTTTGCAAAAGCCTTTTATAAAGTCGACCATGGTATGTTCTGTCACAAAC
>NW_021825444.1:0-2500 GCF_006345805.1 Octopus sinensis | reverse complement strand
TAACATTGCGTTTCGGCAAGGAGAGCCAATGAAATAAGTACTTGGCTTACAAAGAATAAGCTCTGATGTCAATTTATTGGGTCTAAAGGCTTTTGATATGGTGCTCCAGCATGGGCGCAGGCAAATGACTTCAACAAGTAAAAGAATTAAAGAAAAAGAATACACATTTATATATGTGTGTGCGTATGTGCGTGTGTTTATATCTAAATGCGTATGAATATTTATATATATATATTTATATACCTATATATATATGTGTGTGTGTCTGTGTGTGAATGCTTCGCCTCGTACATATGTGAATGTATTATTACCACAAACATCTAGACACACGCTCACATATACATCCTATATTCATATATATATATATATATATATATATATACGAACGTACATACATACACACACCCATATGCACACAAACTCACACACATATTCGTGCGTGTTTGTGTATGTTATATATCTGATGCATCTTTATAACCATACATGATTACATAAGACACCGCGTAGCAATTCTTTGTCCTAAAATCCTAGATTGCCGCTCATATAAAGTTGTCTCTGGCTTAGGAAGAATGCCAGTGGTTGTTGTTTTGTTGGAGAAGTGGACAGTCGACTAATTGGACTTTAGCACCTCTGAGAAACGAAAGGCACCGTATCTTCGGTGGGAAAGGACCTCAGAAGCAATTTGTAAATTTGTGTACGGACATTGTGTACAGGCATTGCCGACTATTTTGCTTGGATCATCTTGTTTAATATTATCTTTTTAATTTAAATTCTATACTTTTTAACTGTACAACTTATTTGTTCATTCGAAAGTGCTGCGGGGATGGGAAGCTGAAGAAAGCATTCAGATCTGAGGAGTTGGAAGCATGTATTTAGTGGTCTACACACATGTGTCCTATGGGTTTTTGGTTGCATGTGTGCTGAAGCAGTTGAGAGACCGTAGACAATGCTATATAACTAAATGGATGGGAAGATGACGACTGGATGTCCTCTGATCATAGCTTTACTCAATCAGGAAACATTGGCTTGTGACGCAGATATGTTTATAATGTTTTCCATCAAACACCTGGAAATAGCTGCGAAATCTCTTTCCAATCACACAATCTTATTTTACAGAATGGAGGACATGGTTGCTAATGTTGCAATAAAAAAAAATTAGATGGCTATAATTGGAATGCCTTTGTGCAAAATTACGATCAGTCAGGGCAAACAACAACGTCGACAACAACACCCTAAGTAACACACACAAAAAAAACAAACAAACAAAGATATGTACCTAAAATTGGCCTCGTTCTCAGACTTTGTATCACCACATCGAACTCCGCAATTTTCTGCGTCAGACTTTCTATCATTACATGATACAACGCCATATCGTTAGCTGACAAGAGACATCTCTTCGGAGTAACGCTCAGATCTTTTTGGGGATCCATGAAAATTCAGTGGGTGTTGCTTCAGGAAAACGCCTGGGATGCTGTAACACATATGTCATATAATATGTTTAATAATATAATTGGTATCCAAAGCGTATGACTACGCTGTAAACGGCGCTATATTCGCGATAGCGAGATGGCGGTTTCAATTCCCGTAAAGGGAATTGTATTGCGTTCTTAAGCAAAACACCTCATCTCATGTTACTTTGCGTCGTGTAGGAATGGTGAATTTCTGGAAAATGGATTTATTTTTCGGATATTAAAGTTCAGCGAATCACATACATCGACAGAAAATACTGACACTGCCGTTAAAAAAAAACACATAACGGGTTATAACAAATGTGTACTTCGGTCAGTATTCTTATCCGATACAAGCCGCAAAATGAGACAATAAAGTTTCATGAGGTAATAGAATATTCAGATAAGTGGATAAATATTTTCTAATTTCTGTAAAAAATTAATACTGAAGTCATATTTGAAACCGGCATTGTAAATGTAAATCAATTTTTGCTACTTTCCTGTTAAGATTTAAAATTAATATTTATACACACACATATCTACACTGGCGAAATTAAATTTAAGACCGATAATAATAGTCCTATTTCTAACAAAATATTTTGTTACTAACACCATACAAATTACCTCCATCTTTTACACCTTATGCAGAATTTATTTCTCTTTCGAATGATGCAGACAATAACTATTTTTATACAACTTGAAGAATGCATGAAAGTACTTGTTCAATCAGAGTGGATATTTGATATTCTATCGCTTCATTATGTTATCGTATCTTATCATATATTATTATAAGATTGTAAATAAATCATGAAAATCAAAGTTGGAATATCTTTCAGTATATTATTCTTCTATACACAATCATACACACCTGTGTATAAGTGCATATATATATATATATATTATATATATAATATTAATATATATATAATATATATATATATATATATACATATATATAATATATATATATATATATGCAGGAGTGGCTGTGTGGTAGTAGCCTGCTAACCAACCACATGGTTCCGGGTTCAGTCCCACTGCGTGCATCTTGG
>NW_021825443.1:5000-15914 GCF_006345805.1 Octopus sinensis | reverse complement strand
TGATCTAAACAGGGGTAAGAGCAGCAAACCAATAGGTTTGGAAAGGCAGTGAGCTGCCAGAAATGTTAGCACGCTGGGCAAAATGCTTACTGGTATTTCGTCTGCCGCTATGTTCTGAGTTCAAATTCCGCCGAGGCTGACTTTGCCTTTCATCCTTTCGGGGTCGATTAAATAAGTACCAGTTATGCACTGGGGTCAAAATAATCGACTTAATCCGTTTGTCAGTCCTTGCTTGTCCTCTCTGTGTTTAGCCCCTTGTTGGTAGTAAAGAAATAGGTATTTCATCTACCGCTATGTTCTGAGTTCAAATTCCGCCGAGGTTGACTTTGCTTTTCATCCTTTCGGGGTCGATTAAATAAGTACCAGTTACGCACTGGGGTCGATATAATCGATTTAATCCGTTTGACTGTCCTTGTTTATCCTCTTTGTGTTTAGCCCCTTGTGGGTAGTAAAGAAATAGGTTTGGAGGAGCAGTATATATCAAAAGTTTAAGGGAAAAGCTAGCTCATGAGTGTTAATCTGGGGTTGGGAATTGTTAGTTTGGGATCATATTTTTATTAGTCAGGTAACTCTTTTTAGAGGACATAATCTAAGATATGTCTACATGGTGCCATCACAATAGAAGTAGTGTAATGTCTTTGCTCAAAGATTTGCTTGATTGAAGAATAACAATCTTTTGGCTGCTATTTCTAAAATTTTCGGTATGTGGTCAAGCAACTTATTGCTAAACCCTTAATTATTGTTATAATTATATATAAAAAAATACTTTTTGTATACGTTTTTACCGAATATGGTTCTTTTCCATATCGAAAACTACTTAGTAAAATTTGTTAATTTTATAAAATTAATAACTTTTTACCCTATATATATATATATTTATATATATATATATATATATATATATATATATATATAAAGGAATTAAAGTTAATGCTATGCTACTTATAAATAATCCTTCTCTTCATTTTCTTCTTCTCTCCTTCTTGTTATCTGTTACTGGTGCTGTTTTGCACCGGTACTTTTGAGGTGGCATGAAGCTGGCAGAAAAGTTAGCACGCCGGGCAAAATGCTTTGCGGTATTTCGTCTGCGTTACGTTCTGAGTTCAAATTCCGCCGAGGTCAACTTTGCCTTTCATCCTTTCAGGGTTGATTAAGTAAGTACCAGTTACGCACTGGGGTCGATATAATCGACTTAGTCCATTTGTCTGTCCTTGTTTGTCCTCTCTGTGTTTAACCCCTTGTGGGTAGTAAAGAAATAGGTGCTTTTAATGTGACACTGGCATGAGCATAAAATGATAATATTAATGATAATAATAACGATGATGATGATGGTGTATATGTGTGTATGTGTGTTGTGTATCTCCATTGCTTGATAACTAGTGTTGGTTAGTTTACATCCTTTGCAATTCTGCAGAAGTGAATGATAAAATTAAAAAATTAGAAAAAAACTGAAGTGAGTTGGAGTTATTCAGCTGAAGTCTTTATGATGGTGCTCCAACATGGCTGTAACCAAATGAGTGAAACGTGGAATATTGATTTCATATTTTGGCACACAGCCAGCAATTTCAGGGTCAGTCAGTAAGTTGATTGCATTGACCCCAGTACATGATTGGTACTTATTTTAGCAACCCTGAAAGGATGAAGGGCAAAGTTGACCTCAACAGAACTTGAACTCAGCAGAAATACTGAGTAGCATTTTTTCCTGGCTTTGTGATGATTCTGCCAGCTTCCTAACCTTGAAACAAGTCGAATATTAAAGAACAAAAAGAGGAGTGGCTGTGTGGTAAGTAGCTTGTTTACCAACACATGGTTTCAGGGTTCACGTCCCAACTGTGTGGCACCTTGGGCAATTGTCTTCTACTATAGCCTCAGGCTGACCAAAGCCTTGTGAGTGGATTTGGTAGATGGAAACTGAAAGGAAGCCCATCGTATATATATAATATATATATATATTATATATATATAAACATTAATATATAAACAATTAACCTTTAAAGGTATTTTTTAATATGCTGGCCATTGATAAAATTTTTTCAAAAAAGAATTTTATCCTAAATTAGATTTTTTCAAAAAAAAATTTATCCTAAATTAGATATATATATATATATAGGGGGGGGGGGTTGTGTCTGTGTTTGTTCCCCTAGCATTGCTTGACAACCGATGCTGGTGTGTTTATGTCCCTTTTTACTTAGCAGTTCAGCAAAAGAGACCAATAGAATAAGTACTGGGCTTACAAAGAATAAGTCCCGGGGTCGTGTTGCTCGACTAAAGGCGGTGCTCCAGCATGGCCGCAGTCAAATGACTGAAACAAGTAAAAGAGTAAAAGAGTAATATGAGAACTTACAGATCTTTTACAAGATTTCTAACATCAAGGTTTTGAATTAAGTACCCAAAAGTCACCAAAGACATGCGTTAAGATGTCTGGTACCATAAATTCTTATTTTGTTTTCACTTTTGATAGTCTTTCTACACTTTTTACACATCACACACCAAAGTAGAAATATTCTTTGCAAACACATACATACTCATGCTGCCATGCATATGTATGGATGGAAGCACTCCGTCGGGTACGATGACGATGACGAGGGTTCCGGTTGATCCGAATCAACGGAACAGCCTGCTCGTGAAATTAACGTGTAAGTGGCTGAGCAATCCACAGACACGTGTACCTTAACGTAGTTCTCGGGGATATTCAGCGTGACACAGAGAATGACAAGGCCGGCCCTTTGAAATACACAAGGTACAAACAGAAGAAACAGGAAGTAAGAGTGAGAGAAAGTTGTGGTGAAAGAGTACAGCAGGGATCACCACCATCCCCTGCCGGAGCCTCATTGAGCTTTCAGGTGTTTTCGCTCAATAAACACTCACAACGCCCGGTCTGGGAATCGAAACCACGATCCTATGACCGCGAGTCCGCTGCCCTAAACCACTGGGCCAATGCACCTCCACTTTATGCCCAAAGACCTGTGTGATCAGAAGTTTGAAAAAAGGTAAAATATTCAATAAATACAGATTTCCCCGGCCATAAAAATAGTTCTTGAAATTAATGTAATGAGAAAACACAAAATATTTACACACTGAGGTGCAGGAGTGGCTGTGTGGTAAGTAGCTTGCTTACGAACACATGGTTCCAGGTTCAGTCCCATTGCATGGCACCTTGGGCAAGTGTCTTCTACTATGTGGTGAAAGAGTACAGCAGGGATCACCACCATCCCCTGCCGAGCCTCATGGAGCTTTAGGTGTTTTCGCTCAATAAACACTCACAACGCCCGGTCTGGGAATCAAAACCGCGATCCTATGACCGCGAGTCCGCTGCCCTAACTACTGGGCCATTGCGCCTCCACGCATATGTATACACACAAACACATACAACTACATATATACACCCGTGCATCTCCTTAGTTCTTTAATAAGTAGTTTATCCGGTCTTTTCTCCGCGGTCTTCCATCCCACCATCTCCGCCTGACAAAATTCTAACAATGGCCAGAAGATAATCATTCTAATAAGTGAATTATTAGAGACTGCAAGATTGCAATCCATAAACCAAAAAAAAAAAATCTTTCAAAAAATTATATCCGAGAATTGTGTGCGCATATGCATGTGTGTGGTGTGTGCATGTGTGTGTGTATGCATGTGTGTGTGTGTGTGCATGCATGCATATAGTGTATGTTCCTCTGTGTGTCTGCATATAAATGTATACACACGCACACACACAGACATGTAATATATATGAATATATATTATATATAAAACTATATAAATATACTTGTATGTGCTTGTGCAAGTATATATATATATATTTGTGTGTGTGTCTGTATGTACATATATATATATATATATATATATATTATATATATTACCCACACACACTCACACACATGTATATATATATATATGAATATATATATTATACATATAAATATTATAAATATACTTGTATGTGCTTGTGCAAGTATGTATATATTTATATATATATTTATTTGTGTGTGTGTCTTCTGTATGTATATATATATATATGCACACACACACACACACACACACACATAAATATACATATATATGCACACACACACACATATATATATACACACACACACATATATACACACACACATATATATATATACACACACACATATATCTATATATACACACACACATATATGTATATATACATATATATAATAAATGCATGTGTGTATATGTACATATATGTATGAGTGTGTATCATATGACTCAATTGTGTTTTGTTGTGGTTTTATTTGTACGGTTTATTTCCAACAAAAACGGTAAAAACCTCAATCTCTTGGGTAATGTTATTGAAGGAAAAGATTGCACATAACCAAAAATATTCTACCAGGAATTAGATAAAATGGATGCAACATCGAATCAACTCCAAACCCCAACCTACCTCCCAGAAAAAAACTGAAAAAATACCCCCAAAAAACACTAAATTTATATCAGAAACAAAAAGAAAAAAACCAAAACAGAAATATCTGAACTTGGATTTTTTTTCCTAGTAAATAAAATTACCATTTTTTTTCTAAAATTGATATTAACCATTTCCAAAAAATTTCTTCTTCGCCATTTCCATCCACTTAGAACAATATTAATCTGGCTTGTTTACAACCAGCGAAAAATCTTATTTCATTTTATGATTGAAATAGATATGCTAATGAGTTCCTATCAGAGAAGATGCAATTATATATCTTAATTATTAAGAAAATCTTGTAAGTGATAATTTTTTTGATGTAGGTCGTTTTTGGATTGGGGATTTTGCAAGTATCTTAGTCTCCAGTAAATTCCTTTTGTTATTTATCTGTTTTATTTTCTTTACTCTGTTGTTTTTTTTTTCCTGCTATTTTTCAATTCTATGAATGGCTAAGTGGTTAGAGTGTCAGGCTTAAAACCACGAGGTAGTGAGTTTGATTCCTGGGCTGGGCTATGTGTTGTGTGTGAAGGCGGTTGGCTGAGTGGTTAGTGTCGGGCTCATAATCATAAGGGAGTGGGTTCAATTCCTAGGCAGGATTGTGTGTTGTGTGTGAAAGTGTATGACTTAGTTGCTAGAGAGTCAAGCTAACAATCATGACATAGTGAGTTCAATTCTCAGACCAAGCTATTCATTTATTCATTTACTTGTTTCAGTCATTTGACTGTGGCCATGCTGGAGCACCACCTTTAGTCGAGAAATCGACCCCAGGACTTATTTCTTTGTAAGCCCAGTACTTATTCTATCAGTCTCTTTGCCGAACCGCTAAGTTACGGGGACATACACAACACCAGCTCGGTTGTTAAAGCGATGTTGGGGGAGGGGGCAAACACAACACACAAACATACACACACATATAAATACATATATATACATTATACGACGGGCTTCTTTCAGTTTCCGTCTCCCAAATCCACTCACAAGGCTTTGGTCAGCCCGAGGCTATAGCAGAAGAAACACTTGCCCCAGGTGCCACGCAGTGGGACTGAACCCGGAACCATGTGGTTGGTAAACAAGCTACTTACCACACAGCCACTCCTACACCTATGTGTTGAGTTCTTGAGCAAGACACTTTTATTTCACATTGCTCCAGTTCCCTCAGCTGTAGAAATGAGTTGCGACGTCCGTCCAGGTGCCAAGCTGTATCGGCCCCTTTGCCTTTCCCTTGATACATTGGGCACATGGAATGTGGAGGCGCTATGCATGGGTGACTGCTGGGCTTTCACAAACAGCCTTACCTGCAGTTGTGCCTTGGAGGGGAACATTCTAGATGCAATCCCATGGTCATTCATGACTGAAAGGGGTCTTTAACCCTTATACAATGACTGGTGAAATTACGTGCTTTAGTGGTTGCAGCATTCAGCTTATGAACATAAGGTCATGAGTTCAATATCCAGCTACAAGATTGCTTCCTTGAGCAGACACTTTATTTCATGGTTACCCAGTGAGAGAGAGTGTGTGTGTGTGAGTGAATGAAAAGAGAGAGAGAAAGAGAGAAAGTGACCATAAATAAGGGCAGAAATAGGTGTGCTGCTGTAGAGGAGATACGTGGCTATCCAGCCAGAGGGAAGAGTGAAGGAAAGAGAAAGAGAGAGAGAGAGAGAGAGTAGGAAACAGCAAAAGTGTAAGAGAGAGAGCAGGAGAGAGATGGTGAAGTGCCAGGGTTTACTCACAAGTAACAAGGATCAGAGCATAGATGTGATGGTAGAGTTGAGAAAAGAGAGGTACAAAGGTCAGGTGTTGCCAAGAAGGTGCAAGTAGGGAGTGGGGATTGGTGAAAACCTGGGTAGAGGGCAGTGAGGGCAGGAAAGGGGATTGGAAGACAATCATAGTTTATGAAGAGGAAATGTAGTTTGGTTTCTTGGGGTGGGGTGTGTGAATAGTTTGTTGTTACATACAAACACACCCACACACACACACATGCATACATAGGTATATATTAAATATTTATATGATGTGTATGTATGTATATATATATATATATATATTATATATTATAATGTGTGTGTGTGTGTGTATATATATGTGCATGTGTTTACTCTTTTACTCTTTTATTGTTTCAGGTCATTGACTGTGGCCATGCTGGAGCACCGTCTTTAGTCGAGCAAATCGACACCAGGACTTATCCTTTGTAAGCCTAGTACTTATTTATCGGTCTCTTGCCGAACCACTAAGTTACGGGGACGTAAACACACCAACATCAGTTGTCAGCGATGTTCTGGGGGGGGGGGACAAACACAGACACACAAAACACACAATACACATACATATATACATATTATATATATATATATATATATATATATATATATATATATATATATATAATATATATATAATATTAATTAGAGACAAAACCACTATTTGCAAATCAAACAAGGAAAGACTTAATCAATACATAAAAAATTTTAATATAAGTAAATAAATCGCCACTACAATTGTTTCCTGTCTTCAAATGACATTATCAGGTGGATTTCATATCTTCTATTCAATTTTAAAGTTATGAAGTGGTTTTTGTCTCTAATTAATATTATATAATATTATATAATATTTTACTATAAAATTGGATTCAATCCTAAATCTGATTTTCCCTGTAAATTTGGATTTATTCCCTAATATTTATTATATTTATATATAATATATATATATATATATATATATATATATTATATATATACATACATACATATATACGATGGGCTTCTTTCAGTTTCCGTCTACCAAATCCACTCACAAGGCTTTGGTCGGCCTGAGGCCATAGCAGAAGAAACTTGCCCAAGGTGCCATGCAGTGGGACTGAACCCGGAACGACGAGGTTCATAAGCAAGCTACTTATACCACACAGCGACTCCTACACCTGTGTGCGTATATAAATATATATATATATATATATGGTCAGGACGCCATGATAGATTGTTAGCTCCTACACGCATTTTTTCTCTCATTTTTTTTCTCTCCTTGTTTCTTTTCTGTGTATCTTTCTGTCGAAGAGCGTAGGCTCGAAACGTAAAAGACTTTTTCTATTTCTATTCCTGAGCGCTATACTAATACATTTGTTTGTTTGTACTCCACCTGTCTTCGTCTTTTGTTTATTTTCGTAAACTTTCCCGTTATATATATATATATATAGATATACACACACATATACATATGACAGCTTTTGGTTTGTTAGATGAGTATGACTACCACTGGCAAAGTTATCATGTTTCTGTTTATTATTTTTGCAATGACCATGGGACTCACATCAGCATTTGAAGCTAGAAAACGACTTGCCGTTTTTGTTCCAGTTGCGGTATTCATGTTCAGGTGTCGCAATTAAGTGCTTGTTACAGTACAGCAGCTTTGTGCTGTACTTTCACGTACCTTGTGAGTTCAGACACAAATGTATTTGCATAAATTCAATGCATATCCATATATATATATGCATGTATCTGTATGTGTGAGTGAGTGAGCAGGTGAGTATGCGTTGTGTGAATATAAGTATATTAGATACTTTAATTTGTACAATTTTATTGACATATGAATGGTAATGTTACAATAAACCTCGTTTGATGTCTTGAGATAAATGTAATTAAGATGTACGCACATTTCAATACGTAAGCAAATCAAGAAATAATCTTTATTAAGTGATATTAAAACAAATATTCAAATTGATTTTGATATTTAGACATAGAAAAGCAGTGAGATGGCCGAATCGTTAGCATGCCAGACAAAATGCTTAGAGGCATTTTGTATGTTGTACGTTCTGAGTTCAAATTCTGCCAAAGTCAACTTTGCCTTTTATCCTTTTAGGGGTCATCATCATCATCATCATCGTTTAACGTCCGTTCTCCATGCTTGCATGGGTTGGACAGTTCGACCGGGGATCTGGGAAGCCAGAAGGCTGCACCAGGCCCCAGTCTGATCTGGCAGTGTTTCTACAGCTGGATGTCCTTCCTAACGCCAACCACTCCGTGAGTGTAGTGGGTGCTTTTTACGTGCCACTGGCACGGAAGCCAGTCAAGGCGGCGCTGGCATCAGCCACGTTCGGGTGGTGCTTTTCACGTGCCACCGGCACGGAAGCCAGTCTAGGCGGCGCTGGCATCAATAAAGTAAATACCATTTGAGTGCTTACACCTGCTCCTGCCTCAAGGTGTTGGCCATTTACCAAAAATCAAAGCCTATATGTACCTCACAACGCTGCGATGAACTGGTGTCCCGTCCAGCTGGGGGAACACATACGCCATAGAAACCGGGAAACCGGGCCCATGAGCCTTGCTAGGCTTTAAAAGGGTGCATAAATAAAAATAAATAAAAATATGTACTTCACATCTAAAGTAATGAGCTGGCAGAATCGTTAGCACACCAGGCAAAATACTTAGTGACGTGTTGTCCCTTTTTACATTCTGAGTTCAAATTCTGCTTTCATCCTTTCAGGGCCAATAAAATCAGTGTAGCAAAGGGTTCGATGTAATTGACTTACCCGCTTCCCTGAATTTTCTGCCCCTGTGCCAAAATTTGAAACAGGCAAAAAGTGGTTGAGAAACAGTCTTAGAGAGTGAAGTGGTGAGTGTTGGTGAAGAGATTTGAGGGGTGGAGTACTCAACTGTTGTTCATATGACCCTTGGAATCAAAGGGGTCCATTAGTGAAAAATGGTTGAGAAACACTGTTGTGGATAGAGAAGTTATGAGAGTTGGGGATGAGATGCTTGGTGAGGCAGTGAAAATGGAGAAGGGACGGAGCCCTTGCATGTACAAGCATTTAAGGTGATTTTAGGATATCAGTTGTGTTGTGTTGGATGGGTTTTCTCAATCACAATAAAGCAACTGACATCTCAGTCCTTTGTCAACCCCTCTGTAAGGCCCCATCATCTTGAGGGCAGATGTGTAGCAGCCCTCAGTACTTTGTCCCATGTCTTCAATACTTCATCCCATGTCTACCTGGGTCTCTCTCTCAACCACAAGTTCCATAACAGACTTCTGTATATTTCCATCTACAAAACCCACTCACGAAACACGTGCTAAACACGGCATGCCAATGTCTTGTTTCTGGCATGCGAAATCTTCTGTCTAGTAACCCTCCAATTAACAACTTTTTCTCAATAGTATATAGTGACTTTTTATTGCTCAGATACATCTTACATTACAAATTAGGCTTACCTTTATTTAATGATCTCCTCCCAGACCCAACCAGTGTTTTGGTTTCTGCATCCACAACTGGAATTCATTAACAAGACAACCACCTCACCTACTTATTCAAAATTTCTCACAATGCATGCTACAGCAAGGACATCATAATTATGCCATATACTTGCAGAATGAGGTAGAATCTATGTATAAAGGACTGAAAATGTACAACAGTGTACGATGGCTTAGCTGAGGTTTGGTTCTGAAATGATTTGTTGAATGCTTAAATGAGATAAAGCTATTTTTGAATGACCAACGTGTTTCTTGTCAAGAATTGTCTGACATCATGTGAGTTTATAAACTGGTGATTTCTGAAGAATTTTGTGAACATTTGAATGACTTGAGTGTTAGATTACAGGGCTCTGGTAAGACACTTGATGTTATGTTTGGTTACAGAAAGGCTTTTGAAATGAAACTAGAAGTTTTTTAAGAGGGAAGCAGACAATGAGAGATTTAGATACTTCCCAAACCTAAAGAGATACATAAACGACAGAACAAAGCGCCAAAAACTTCTTCAAAAACTGTTTGCAAACATTATAGAGTCAACTGTTGAAGCAGTTTTTTCAAGGTTTGCTAAATTCAGGGAACTGGAAGAGACAGCAAAGTCATGAAGTTTCTAGACACTACCAAACTAGAAAAACTAAACTTACACTGCATCCTTCAAAATTCATGCTTTCTGAGATTCGTCAACACTACACCTGATTTTCTCCCCTCCATACACACACAAGCATGTATCTGACTCATACAGTGTTCACTTCCCAGACATTTGTACATTAACTGCATATGCTTATATGCACTTTTGACAAGTTGTGGTTGCACCTGAGCAGTGTATACAATAATTTCATTATTATTATTATTATTATTTTTATTATTAAATTTTCATGGAAAAGAATGGTTGATTTTGAAATGCAGTTGGTTGAATTTCAAAATAGCGCAATATGGAAGCAAAAATTTATTGACCTTAGAGTTGACTTAGAAAATATTGAAAAAAAAGCGATTAGAGAGGAGTGCGGAAAATGAATTATTAAGGACTTGGAATGCCATTCCAGAGATTTTTTCCATCTCTGCTTAGATGTAACTTTGAAGGTGAAGAAACACATTTTCCATCATTATATACTGTGTTTTACTACTCTATAGTAATTTTTTTATCATTTATTAACAGAAGTTCTTAACAAGATATCAAGTAGCCTTATATGTTTTCAAATAATTTGGTTAGCACACGGAAACATTTTTTGTCAGAGACTTTGACAGTTTTGGAA
>NW_021825442.1:10000-21792 GCF_006345805.1 Octopus sinensis | reverse complement strand
AGGGTGGCGATGATGTTTACTGTTATTGGTGGTGATGGTGGTGAGGATGGCGGTGGTGGTGATGGTGGTTGTGGTGGTGGTAGTGGTGGCGGTGGTGGTGATAATGGTGGTGGTGGTGATGGTGAAGATGGAGGTGGTGGTGGTGGTGGTGGTGGTAATAGTGATGGTAGTAGTATTGATGGCCTTCAAGGACCAGACAATTGTCTTGAATACTTAGTTTATTTTGAGGTACGTGTTGTAGTATTGGTGGTGTTTGGTGATGATGGTAGTAGTAGTAGTAGTAGTAGTAGTAGTAGTATTGGTGGTAGTGGTGGTGGTGGTGACTGCCGTAGTATAATTGTGATAATGGTGTTACTTGAATTCACAAAACAAAAACAACAAAAGACGAAGACAGGTGGTGTAGACAACCAACAGATGTATTAGTTTAACGCTCGGGAAGTGAAAAAAGCCTTTAACGTTTCGCGCCTACGCTCTTCCACAGAAAGGAACACAGAAAGAAACATACACACACACATACGCGCGCACGCACACATAAACATGCATACACACATGACGAGCTTCCACACAGTCCCCCCCTACCAGATTCACTTACAAGGCATTAACAGAAGAAACTTGCCCAAGTTACCGAGCGTAGGTAGATAGGATTCTAGGGAGAGTGAAGGGCAAGTTTGGTTGGTTGGTTGGTAGATAGGTGAGTGGGTAGGGTGGCAAGAAGGGAGACAATTATTTTCTTACTTGCTTGACAACGTCGATCCGAGACATTCATTCTCCTCTGCCTCCCGCATATTGTTTCTCGTGGGAGTGAACGTGGCTGATACGAGATTTCTGATACGAGATTTCTGATACGAGATTTCTGATACGAGATTTCTGATACGAGATTTCTGATACGAGATTTCTGATACGAGATACTGGTATCTCACAGATTATATTTTGATCAGAAAGCGTGATATGTAAGATGTTTCTAGCGTTCGAGCCATTTGAAGAGCAGAGAACTGGACTTACAATCGTCTAGTGCAGTGGAAAAGTAAAGTTTTTGATAAAGCCTATAAGTCAACAGTCTGCTCCAAGAGAAACCAAAAGTTAAATGCTGCAAACTTCAAATTACCAAGCAATTTGCAAAGATTCCACGATGCTATAGAAAGTATCAATGTTGACCCAAGCAATCTATGGGAAAATTTCAAAACAAAAGTATTTCAGGCTGCAAGCTCGTCGATGAATTTTAAATCGCGTAGGCCCAGTGATTGGTTCACAGACAAATCAGCAGAAATTCATGATCTACTTTTAGAAAAACAAAACTTAGGCCATACACTTCTTTCTTAATCTTTGAACCCCAACTCAAATGAAGCTTACAGAAAGCTGAAAAGGAAAGTGCAGATTACTCTCAGGAAGATTAAACAGGAGTAGTGGAATGATAGAGCAAAAGGGGCACAAGAAGCAGCTGATAGAAATGTTGCCAAGGGTTTGTACTCTTATGTTAAGGAGGTATATGGCCCCAAATCTTCTTCAATAGCTCCACTGAGAACAGCAGATGAACATTTGCTTTTGACTGACATCGCTTCTATTCATAAGCGCTGGGTAGATCATTTTTTTTTTTGCATTTTTTAATAGACCATCATCCGCTGACATGAAAAAATCGAACATCTTCCAGTTATAGAAGAGATAGCATTTGAACCAACTCTAAATGACATTTATTATAGCTGTGAATAAGCTGAATAACAATAAGTCTCCAGGATCTGATGAAATCTGTGCAGAGGACTTGAAATATGAAAGTGACAAAATGTTTGAACTCTTAAATATAGTAATTTGTCACTGCTGGAGAACTGAGAAAGTACCTCAAGACTGGATTGATGCCATTTTAGTCTCCTTGTATAAATCGGGGCCATAGGATCTGTGTGGCAATTTTCGTGGAATTTTGCTTTTGTCTGTGGTTGGAAAGGTACTTGCCCGCATTCTGTTAAAACGTTTAAATACCTTTATAGTTCTAAATATGGTGTCTGAGTTTCAACGTGGTTTTTACAGTTGATTGTATCTATACTATCAGACAATTACAAGAAAAGTGCATTGAACAGAATCTTGCCCTATACCTATTTCTTTATTACCCACAAGGAGCTAAACATAGAGGGGACAAACAAGGACAGACATAGGTATTAAGTCGATTACATCGACCCCAGTGCGTAACTGGTGCTTAATTTATCGACCCCGAAAGGATGAAAGGCAAAGTTGACCTCGGCGGAATTTGAACACATCTTGCCCTATACTATTACTTTGTTGATTTGAGCAAAGCTTTCAATACTGTTAATTGAAATGCTCTGTGGCTAATTCTAAGGAAACTAGGTTGCCTAGAAAAAATTGTAAACTAGATCAGGGCTTTGCATCATATGAAAGCTAGAATTAATTTTGGTGGTAGGCTCTCTGAATATTTTGCCGTGGAAAATAGATTAAAGCAAGGAGACCCATCCTCTTTGCAATATATTTTGCTGTTGTGCTGTCACACACTTTCCAAAACTCCGAGGAGGGTATTTACATAAAATATCGAACAACAGGGAATGTTTTTAATCTGACCAGACTGAAATTCAAAACAAAGGTTTTTACTTCACTAATTAGGGAACTCTTATACCCTAACGATTGTGATCTAGTCAGTCACTCTGAAACGAGCCTGAAATCTCTTGTATCTGCATTTGACTCAGCTTTTGATGATGGCTTGAACATCAAATTGAAAAAAAAAAAAAAAAAACAGTCGTAATGTTTCAACTTGCACATGGTGCTGTTTGCAACCCCGCTAAAATTTTTGTTAAGTTTGTTGATTCTTCCATCTACCCTGGAAGCTCTGTACAAAATGAGGAAACACCGAACAGCTGTACAAAATGAGGGAACACCGAAACAGCTGTACAAAATGAGGGAACACCGAAACAGCTGTACAAAATGAGGGAAACACCGAACAGCTGTACAAAATGAGGGAAACACCGAAACAGCTGTACAAAATGAGGAAACACCGAAACAGCTGTACAAAATGAGGGAAACACCGAAACGCTGTACAAAATGAGGGAAACACCGAAACAGCTGTACAATGAGGGAAACACCGAAACAGCTGTACAAAATGAGGGAAACACCGAACAGCTGTACAAAATGAGGGAAACACCGAAACAGCTGTACAAAATGAGGGAAACACCGAAACAGCTGTACAAAATGAGGGAAACACGACAGCTGTACAAAATGAGGGAAACACCGAAACAGCTTGTACAAAATGAGGAAACACCGAAACAGCTGTACAAAATGAGGGAAACACCGAAACAGCTGTACAAAATGAGGGAAACACCGAAACAGCTGTACAAAATGAGGGAAACACCGAAACAGCTGTACAAAATGAGGAAACACACCGAAACAGCTGTACAAAATGAGGGAAACACCGAAACAGCTGTACAAAATGAGGGAAACACCGAAACAGCTGTACAAAATGAGGGAACCACCGAAACAGCTGTACAAAATGAGGGAAACACCGAAACAGCTGTACAAATGAGGGAAACACCGAAACAGCTGTACAAAATGAGGGAAACACCGAAACAGCTGTACAAAATGAGGGAAACACCGAAACAGCTGTACAAAATGAGGGAAACACCGAAACACTGTACAAAATGAGGGAAACACCGAAACCGCTGTACAATGAGGGAAACACCGAACCTCTGTACAAAATGAGGGAAACACCGAAACAGCTGTACCAAAATGAGGGAACACCGAAACAGCTGTACAAAATGAGGAAACACCGAAACAGCTGTACAAAATGAGGGAAACACCGAAACAGCTGTACAAAATGAGGGAAACACCGAAACAGCTGTACAAAGAGGAAACACACACCGAAACAGCTGTACAAAATGATGGAAACCCGAAACAGCTGTACAAAATGAGGGAAACACCGAAACAGCTGTACAAAATGAGGGAAACACCGAAACAGCTGTACAAAATGAGGGAAACACCGAAACAGCTGTACAAAATGAGGGAAACACCGAAACAGCTGTACAAAATGAGGGAAACACCGAAACAGCTGTACAAAATGAGGGAAACACCGAAACAGCTGTACAAAATGAGGGAAACACCGAAACAGCTGTACAAAATGAGGGAAACACCGAAACAGCTGTACAAAATGAGGGAAACACCGAAACAGCTGTACAAAATGAGGGAAACACCGAAACAGCTGTACAAAATGAGGGAAACACCGAAACAGCTGTACAAAATGAGGGAAACACCGAAACAGCTGTACAAAATGAGGGAAACACCGAAACAGCTGTACAAAATGAGGAAACACCGAACCAGCTGTACAAAATGAGGGAAAACCGAAACAGCTGTACAAAATGAGGGAAACACCGAAACAGCTGTACAAAATGAGGGAAACACCGAAACAGCTGTACAAAATGAGGGAAACACCAAAACAGCTGTACAAAATGGGAAACACCGAAACAGCTGTACAAAAATGAGGGAACCACCGAAACAGCTGTACAAAATGAGGGAAACACCGAAACAGCTGTACAAAATGAGGGAAACACCGAAACAGCTGTACAAAATGAGGGAAACACCGAAACAGCTGTACAAAATGAGGGAACCACCGAAACAGCTGTACAAAATGAGGGAAACACCGAAACAGCTGTACAAAATGAGGGAAACACCGAAACAGCTGTACAAAATGAGGGAAACACCGAAACAGCTGTACAAATGAGGGAAACCCGAAACAGCTGTACAAAATGAGGGAAACACCGAAACAGCTGTACAAATGAGGGAAACACCGAAACAGCTGTACAAAATGAGGGAAACACCGAAACAGCTGTACAAATTGAGGGAAACACCGAACAGCTGTACAAAATGAGAAACACCGAAACAGCTGTACCAAATGAGGAAACACCGAAACAGCTGTACAAATGAGGGAACACCGAAACAGCTGTACAAATGAGGGAAACACCGAAACAGCTGTACAATTGAGGGAAACACCGAAACAGCTGTACAAAATGATGAAACACCGAAACAGCTACAAAATGAGGGAAACACCGAAACAGCTGTACAAAATGAGGGAAACACCGAAACAGCTGTACAAAATGAGGGAAACACCGAAACAGCTGTACAAAATGAGGGAAACACCGAAACAGCTGTACAAAATGAGGGAAACACCGAAACAGCTGTACAAAATGAGGGAAACACCGAAACAGCTGTACAAAATGAGGGAAACACCGAAACAGCTGTACAAAATGAGGGAAACACCGAAACAGCTGTTTTATGGCGAGCTTCCAGAGGAGAAACGCAATCGGTGTAAACCTAAAAAGAGGTTTAAGGATGGCATAAGGACTACCATGAAGTCACTTGGAATGAATCCAGAGGACATAGAAACCCTTGCTTCAGATTGAGATGGATGGTGAACAAAAGTGAGGAGTGGAGTGGAAGCATTTGAAGAGGCTAGGATAACACATGCAAGACTCAAAAGAGATTTAAAAAAGAATTTACGATCAAGAACATGAATCACAATGACCTTTTTGTGTGGACTGTTTGTGACAGACCATGCCTTTCTTTTTTGCTGGGCTCAAATCCCATTTGCGTACCTATGACAAACGAAACTCCATCAACTATCCTGCTAATATGTCTATGCACACCTTTCAATGCTGTGTATGCCATACGGGTTGCAAATCTAATGGAGGCCTCAAAAGACATTTTAAGATTCACAAAGATCAGAACTTAACTGCAGCTCTGGGTGGCCCAAATCGGATATGCAAACTATGTGGGTGTCTTTTCAAAACATTGTCTAGTTTAAAAAGCCACATCAGACGCCATGATGGATCTAAGGTGTAAGTACAAGAGGTACTCAGACTCTGCATAAAGAGTAGATGAGATGACCACCATGTATGTATGTATGTATGTATGTATGTATGTATGTATGTATGTATGTATGTATGTATGTATGTATGTATGTATGTATGTATACAAAACTCAAAGTGAAGATGACTCAACAGAACTGAATGGCAGCAAACGGTCTCGTGGATAAGCTAGACCAGTGGTTCTCAACCAATTTTTGCCTACGGACCCCTTCGATTCTTCTTTTACTCTATTAGATCTCCATAGCCATTCGATGTATTTCAGTGAACATAAAAATATAGAGGTGGCAGAATCGTTAGCACGCCGGGCGAAATGCCTAGCGGTATTTCGTTCAGCTGAGGTCGACTTTGCCTTTCATCCTCTCGGGGTCGATAAAGTAAGTAATAGTTACGCACTGGGGTCGATGTAATCAACTTAATCCGTTTGTCTGTCCTTGTTTGTCCCCTCTGTGTTTAGCCCCTTGTAGGTAGTAAAGAAATAGGTATTTCGTCTGCCATTATGTTCTGAGTTCAAATTCCGCCGAGGTTGACTTTGACTTTCATCCTTTCGGGGTCGATTTAATAAGTACCAGTTACGTACTGGGGTCGATGTAATCGACTTAACCAATTTGTCTGTCCTTGTTTGTCCTCTTTGTGTTTAGCCCCTTGTGGGCAATAAAAAAAATATATATAGATTAGAACACACGCACGCGCAATAATTAAGAATATTAAACTATCCTGGAGTCATTGCTTTCGGAACCTAGAACCGAAGTGAACGCGTCCACAAGATCACTTGCTTAGTTACGAATATTTCGGCTCAGTCGGTTGATTATTTGTAAGCGGTCGGGCATTTACGTAAAACTAAACAATAAAAATAAATGAAAATAAAATTAAGATTATGTTACGATAGTTATGATGACATTTCATTCTTGTATTTTGGAAATGAAATACATAGCAGAGGGCTATATCACGTGACATTCACTTGAGAGCTAGGTATTAATATCACAGCGAACAAACACCATATTACAGGTTTGTAAGCGATAGATGTGATAAAACTCACTGCGAACAACTGCGTGGCTCTTCCGTCAGAAGTGACGACGAGTATCTAAACAAGTGAATTTTCTACTCAAGAAATTAACGTGTCCAAGACGTGGCTGTGTGGTAAGTACCTTGCTTTACAACCACATAGTTGCGGGTTCATTCCCACTGCCTGGAAACTTCGGCAAGTGTCTTCTACTATAGATTCGGGCTGACTAAGGCCCTCTGGTGGATTTGGTAGAGAGAAATTGGAAGAAGCCCTCGTGTAATATATATATATATATAATATATATATATATATATATATATATATTATTAGATGAAATGGTTTGGTGAGCACGTGGTTGAATATATAGAAAATAGTAAAAAGTGAAAAAACTACAGAAGGCTTGTTTTAAAAGGTTAAAAAATATATATTTGAGTCAATATATCTGAAGAATATTATAAATTTTTTTCTTACAATGACATAGTTTAGAAGAAATGACCGGTTTCGCGTTTAGCTTTTCAAATTTCTTACATCGTTATGTTTATGTTGAGAAGGGTTATCGTTATGTTTATGTTAAAAAGAGTTCTAGATAAGGGGAGGTAATAAGTGATTTCTTCCGGTGTAAGGGAGATAATCGCTTAAAATTTTTTGCCTTTCCTTTGGGGTTGTTTGTAGCTTTTAATGATTTCGTGTATGTTTAGAATTTCCTTTAATTTGGGGTCCTTATGAAGTATTGGTAAATTCTGGGTGATGATGGTGAAGGCTTCTTTGTTTCTGGGGTTGTATGTGGATATGTAAGGTAGTATTTTCGGGGAAGGTGTGTTGTTACAACCTAAATCACTTAAAAAGATTCTCACAAAGGCAAAATTGTTTTCTGAAATTACGGATGCAAAAGTAAAAAAATGTGGTAGACCGAACTGTGCAACATGTCCAAGCCTGCTAGAAGGATCAGAATTCCTCTTCAAAGAGGGACAGAAATTCAAGATCATATCTAATTTTACTTGTGCCTCTGAAAACATAATTTATGTCATAAAATGCTCGTGCTGCCACCAAGACTACGTGGGATCCACGGGACTATCACTCAGACGTAGATGCACACTGCATCGACAACAGATTGCATTCCCAGAATACAGAATGATACCTTTTAGTGAGCACATTGAGAAATGCGCAAAGCAACTACTACCACAATTTTTAATCTTTCCATTTTACCAATGTGCTATCGGAACATCAACACAAATTAGACTAAACAAGGAAACATTCTTCATTGAAGAGTACAAGCCCAGACTTAACCATTCCAACATACTTATACAGAGAAATTCACCCCAAAGGAAAGGCAAAAAATTTTAAGCGATTATCTCCCTTACACCGGAAGAAATCACTCATTACCTCCCCTTATCTAGAACACTTTTCAACATAAACATAACGATAACCCTTCTCAACATAAACATAACGATGTAAGAAATTTGAAAAGCTAAACGCGAAACCGGTCATTTCTTCTGAACTATGTCATTGTAAGAAAAAAATTTATAATATTCTTCAGACATATTGACCCAAATATATATTTTTTAACCTTTTAAAACAAGCCTTCTGTAGTTTTTTTCACTTTTTACTATTTTCTATATATCATATATATATATATATATATATATATATATATATATCAGCGACATTTAAACTTGGAACGTAAAATTGGAATAAATTCCACTAAGGGTTTTCTTCGATGCACTAGTGATTCTCCCAACTGACAGATTTAATAATAATAATAATAATAATAATAATAATATAATAATAATAATATAATAATAATATATAATAATAATAATTAATAATAATGATAAAAAAATGGTATAGGCACACACCAGAAAAGGTCACTAAAACGAGAAAGCAACCATACTCTGGGATATCCGATACACACAGATAGACAAATTAAGACTAACAGACCAGATATAGTTGTCAGAGATCATGAAGAAAATATGCTTTCTAATTGATGTACCATAACCGGCAGATGACAACGTGTCTTAAAAGAAATGGAGAAACTTTCCAAATACAAAGACCTGGAAATAGAGGTAACCAGAATGTGGAATCTAAAAACAGAAACAATTCCTATCATAGTAGTGCATTAGGCATGATAAAAAAATATTCAGACAATACATAACAAAAATACCAGGACTTACAAACACATATAACTACAGAAAATTGCAACTACTAGGCACTGCACACATCCTACGCAGAACACTTTCCATACAATAACCATCAGCGCATCACAACAAATCACAGCACATACCCAAGGCACACAGAGCTGTGTGCTCGGTAGTGAATGTGGAAAAAGCACGCTAAAAAAATACAACTATTGATAATAATAAATAATAATAATAATAATAATAATAATAATAATAATAATAATAATAATAATAATTATAATAATAATAATAATAATATACATAATAATAATAATATAATAATAGTAATAATAATGATAAAAAAGATGGTATAGGCACACACCAGAAAAGGTCACAGAAAACGAGAAAGCAACCATACTCTGGGATATGCCGATACACACAGATAGACAAATTAAGACTAACAGACCAGATATAGTTGTCAGAGATCATGAAGAAAAATATGCTTTCTAATTGATGTACCAATACCGGCAGATGACAACGTGTCTTAAAAGAAATGGAGAAACTTTCAAAATACAAAGACCTGGAAATAGAGGTAACCAGAATGTGGAATCTAAAAACAGAAACAATTCCTATCATAGTAGGTGCATTAGGCATGATAAAAAAATATTCAGACAAATACATAACAAAAATACCAGGACTTACAAACACATATAACATACAGAAAATTGCACTACTAGGCACTGCACACATCCTACGCAGAACACTTTCCATACAATAACCATCAGCGCATCACAACAAATCACAGCACATACCCAAGGCACACAGAGCTGTGTGCTCGGTAGTGAATGTGGAAAAAGCACGCTAAAAAAATACAACTATTGATAATAATAAAATAATAATAATAATAATAATAATAATAATAATAATAATAATAAATAATAATAATAAATCCTTTCTGCTGGAAGCACAAGGCCCCAAAATTTGGGGGAAGGGATTAAGTCGTTTACATCTACATCAACCCCAGTACGTAACTGGTACTTAATTTATCAACCCCAAAAGGATGAAAGGCAAAGTCGACCTCGGCGGAATTTGAACTCAGAACGTAAAGGCAGACGAAATACCTATTTCTTTACTACCCACAAGGGGCTAAACACAGAGGGGACAAACAAGGACAGACGAACGGATTAAGTCGATTACATCGAACCCAGTGCGTAGCTGGTGCTTAATTTATTGACCCCCGAAAGGATGAAAGGCAAAGTCAACCTCGGCGGAATTTGAACTCAGAACGTAACGGTAGACGAAATACCTATTTCTTACTACCCACAAGGGCTAAAACAGAGGGGGACAAACAAGGACAGACGAACGGATTAAGTCGAGTTAAACATCGAACCCAGTGCGTCGCTGTTGCTTAATTTATCGACCCCGAAAGGATGAAAGGCAAAGTCGACCTCGGCGGAATTTGAACTCAGAAACGTAACGCCAGATGAAATACCACAAAGCATTTCGTCCGGCGTGCTTAACGAATCGCTCACCTAAGCTCGCTACCTTAGATTTAAATAATAATAACATGATAATAACAACACAACAACAACAATAACAATAACAATAATAATCATAATAATAATAATAATAATAATAATAATAATAATAATAATAATTATGAATGAATGATATGATAATAATAATAATATATTAATAATAATATAATAATAATAATAATAATAATATACCTAGGCGTGGCTCTCATGGCTTCTGATCTTACTGATTGGAAGTGTATCATGTACATTGTTTTTGTCCTTGGTATAAAAGATGGGCTACAGCAAAATATTCTGCTCAATACCACAGATTTGCTTGTCAGTTGTTTGACCTTAACCAGTTGAGCATGTCCCTTAGTTCTGACGATATGTGCATCTCTGATCACGAGCAAAGTAGTGGGGAGCATCATACCATGTGTTGAGAGGGATTCTTTGGGGTTTGAATAGTTCACCTCTGGAAACATGGGTGGTTCTTTCAACATCCTTAAGCAACCCTATTCAGGGACCGTTTGAGCGGGATGGCTACTCAACCTGAAGAATTCTAACAACTGGGCCCCACCTGCAAGGTCATGTGCTGTTATCTTGATATGAGATCACCATTCGCGCACATAGGTTGTGATGCATGTGCCTGGTGTACCTTTATCAGACGGGTAGTCATGATGGGTATATTGGGCTTCGTATATTTTACCCCAGTGTCACTTTGATGGCATGAACTGCTCTCTCACTCAATAATAATAATAATCATTATAATAATGATAATCATTATAAAAAATATGTAAGTGCTGCGCTCAATTTCTTCGATTATATCTTTGAAAGTTCTGCCCCAGCATAGCCGCTGTCCAGTGACTGAAACCATTAAAAGATAAAGGAATCGGAATTACCAAGTTTCTAAAGAATAAAACCGTATCTTAAAATGGCAGTTATAGAATTACGGAGAAAAACAGGTGGGAAATTGAGTTAAGTAATGCCATGTTACTTTATTTCTCTACCGTGAAATTATGAATGGTGAAGTCGTCCTCGGTGGAATTTGAACTCAGAACACAGAGGGAAGGAACAAATAGTGCAAGGCGTTGTGTCCAATACTCTAACGACTGCTAGTTCAACTTACGCACGCACACACGCACACACACATACACACACACATACATACTTACATACATACATACATACATACATATACATACATGCTTACATACATACATACATACATACATACATACATATACATACATACATGCTTACATACATACATACATACATACATACATTCATACATACACACACA
>NW_021825442.1:0-5000 GCF_006345805.1 Octopus sinensis | reverse complement strand
ACAAGATAGTCGTAACTGGGATGTCTTTATTAATACATCTGTCGAATCAGAGTCGAACCTAGAAATGAGCAACAACAACAAATACAAGAACAATGACAACGACAGCGACGACGACTGCAGCAATTACAACATACACATACACGGAGCATGGGCGACCTTTTTCGAGAAGCGGACTGCATGAAACACGGCTCATCATCCGGCGGGCTGCACTACTGAAAAGTTTCAAAGTAATTTTTCGTTCGGTGTGCCGTTCAGAAAGTCCCGCTGTCCGTAGTTTGCCACGACTGTTCCAAATAGTCCATAACTCAAGTGGCACTTATTTTAACGACCTCGAAAGGATGAAAAGCAAATTCAGTCATGACGGAATTTGAACTCAGAACGTAGAGTCGGACGAAATGTCAGAGCGGCTTCACAGTGCATGTTTTAACTCCGTTACTAGGCAACAATCCAAATACTTATTGATCAGACCTCGTACACACACACACACACCACACACACACACACACACAACACACACACACACATACACACACACATACACCACACATATATATATATATATATATATATATATATATATCTATATAATATATATATATATATATATATAATTGTTCCACGTCCTCGCGTGGGGTGTTTTTTCTCTTTTTTCTGTGTTTTCTTGTTTGGATTAACTTTATTATTAATATATATATATATATATAATATATATATATATATATATATATATATATATATACATGAATATTTTGCACGTCTTCTCTCTGGGGAATAGGGCTATATTTCCTTTACCGTATCCCAGTGGCAATCCTCTTGGAGTAGCGGCGTTGACTTGCCTCGAGCTTTGCAGTTCTTTCGAGGGTGGTGATAACCATAGCTGGGGACAGTAGCCCATGTGATTCAGAACGGATATATACACATGCAAATACGCAACTCAAAGGTACATCCCTCGCGTTACGGCAGCGTTGCGTTCCAGAAAATCCTACCATTATGTGGAAATGCGTTATCTGAAACCTGTTTCGATTTCTATGTTATCTCGAAGTCGATGGGAATTATGGTTCAGGATACGGCAATATTTTCTCGTAAGCAACATTTCCATATGCGGGCTTCTGTGCACGTATAATATACATATGAATATGTATATTACAATTACATGTGCATATGCACATGTATATCTATATGCACACACACACATAGGCGCACACACAGTGGTCGGGTGTTCACCACTGATGAGTAGTACAAATAGTCCAAAACAGTTCGGTCACCTTTTGTAAGCTTATAAACATCTGATTATATATACATATATATATATACTCTTTTACTCTTTTACATGTTTCAGTCATTTGACTGCGGCCATGCTGCAGCACCGCCTTTAGTCGAGCAAATCGACCCTGGGACTTATTGTTTGTAAGCCCAGTACTTATTCTATCGGTCTCTTTTGCCGAACCGCTAGGTGACGGGGACGTAAATACACCAGCATCGGTTGTCAAGCAATGCTAGGAGTACAAACACAGACACACAAACACATACACATACATACATATACATATATATACATATATACGACAGGCTTCTTTCAGTTTCCGTCTACCAAATCCACTCACAAGGCATTGGTCGGCCCGGGGCTATAGCAGAAGACACTTGCCCAAGATGCCACGCAGTTGGACTGAACCCGAACCATGTGGTGGTTTAGCAAGCTACTTACCACACAGCCACTCCTGCGCCTATATATATATATATATATATATATATATATATATATATATATATATATATGTGTGTGTGTGTGTGTGGTGTGTGGGTGTGTGTGTGTGTGTGTGTATATATATAGATATATATATATATATATTATATGTACATGTATATGTATATATATATATATATATATATAATATATATATATATATATATATATGTATATATGTGTGTATATATATATATATATATATATATATGTACGTATGCATACATGTATATATATGTGTGTGTGTATGTATATGTATATATATGTGTAATATATATGTATATAATATATATATATATATATACATGTGTATGTTGTTAAATGCTCAAAATACGAGACTCGAAAAGCAGTCAACAACTGATGAAGAGTCGTTCTTTATGTTTGTTTTATTTTCCATTTGTGTCTTTCATTGTTCGAAAGAATAGTTCATGCTCCATGTACTCGTTCTTCGAATTTTTCTGTTGTACACGTTTCATGACGTCCTGTGCCCACATATGCCATTATATATACGTATAGATGTAAGTATTATCTAATACACTTCCCCAAAAAAATTATATGAATGCTACAAATCGCCATTTTAATATTCCGACATGTTGAGAAGAGAAAAGAAAGTATTCTATTGTTACATAATCACAATAACATTTATTTATTTTTTATTAACGCAAATTGAAAGAACGGAAGACTTTAAAGTAAATATTATTGGATTGTATTGTATCTTTAATCGAGAAGTTTTGTGATATTCCAAAAATGACGTAAGTTTGGCTCCGCCAACTCCTGGCATTTTAGGTTGTAGAAGCCAAGCGACTTCTCACTTCTATCGAGACACCAACGCCGATCTAATCTGACCTGATCTCAGCTGATCTGCTGTAATCTCGATCAGTGAAATTATATCAGGTCAGTTGACATCTATTCAACGTAACACTTCGTAAGTACAAACCAGGTGAGTACAAAACAAAGCTGGCAGGAAATCTGACTTAGATTTCATACTGAATCCGGCATAAAGTCTAAGCCTCAGAAGCTTTAGAAGCCATTGAAGTTTCAAAAGCCAGCCATTTTACGAAGTCGTAGAATCGACTCTTAAAATTGAATCGCTGACAGAGAAAACCATTTGTAGTGCGATAACAATTTCTAGTCAGCCATTTGTAACAGTTTAGTCTGTTAACAATCGACTTAACTAAAGACTTTGAGCATTAAAGTAAAGTAATTTGTAATTGTTTAGTCTGTTATAAAAAATTAATTTAAATGAGCATCCTCCTAGATAAACATCGGTAGCATGGAAAGAACAAGTTTGCATGACTAGGCATTTTGTTAGGTGTAAATGCAGATGCATGACCAACATTGAGCGAGAGAGTTCTGAGTTCAAATTCCGCCGAGGTCGACTTTGCCTTTCATCCTTTCGGGGTCGATAAATTAAGTGCCAGTTAGGTACTGAGGTCGATCTAATCGACTGGGACCTCCTCCAAAATTTCAGGCCTTGTGCCTAGAGTAGAAAAGATTACTATATCCTTACATTACTATATCTTTACATTATTATATCCTTACGTTGTTATGTCCTTACGCTGCTATCTCCCTACATCGGTGTCCTTACAATACCATATCCTAATATAGTTATGTCCTTATATCATCATAATCTTACATCACAGCAATATAACAAAATGCTTGTAGCATCCTCATCACCATAGTAACAATCCAGCAGGCATTTTTAATTAAATGTCACCTCTGAGTGTTGTCGTTTAGATAGACGTTGTTATGGTAAACGATGTAGTTGTTGTTGTTGTGGTGGTGGTGTTGGTAGCGGTGGTGGTGGAGGTGATTTTGTTTTGCTTATCCTTTTGTTAAAGCTGTTGTTTCGTTATCATTGCAGCAACAGCAGCAGGTGGTGGCGCAATGGCCCAATGGTTAGGGCAGCGAACTCGCGGTCGTAAGGACGCAGTCTCGATTCCCAGACCGGGCATTGTGAGTGTTTATTGAGCAAAAACACCTAAGCTCCACGAGGCTCCGGCGGGGTGGTGGTGGTAAACCCCGCTGTACTCTTTCACCACAACTTTCTCTCACTCTTTCTTCCTACTTCTACCACAAAGCAGAGGAACCATGGTATAATCCACTATGGTGTGGTAAACTTTCAGGCCCTAGTCTAGATTGCGAATCCTCTGTAGCCCAGGATGGTTCAGCTCTCCACCCATTAAAAGTCCCCGTTTACGGAATGAGAATATCAACGTATAGCTTTCGCGCCCGTGCATCCGCCAGTCTATCGCGTGTGGTGGATGGATCTTGAAGTTGCCACACGCATTCTTAGTAGCTTAGAGTAGGCTCGAATTAGAGATTATTCTTTGTGGCTAATGGCGTGAGTCCTGGTTGGAAGAAGAAGAAGAAGAAGAAGAAGAAGAAGAAGAAGAAGAAGAAGAGAAGAAGAAGAAGGAGGAGAAGAAGGAGGAGGAGGAGGGGGGAAGAAGACAGCAGCAACAGCATTCTATATGAAAGGAAAGACTGCGTTCACGAAAAAATATCGGAAGCCATATTTATTAATCTCGAATCCTTCAGCCTCAACAAGGTGGTAACTTGGCCTGCTAGAAACAACAGACAAATTCCTTTCAAAGGTGTTAGGGCATGATCTGATAATGTAGTCCGAGGTGGGACTACATCTGAAAATAAACTCTGAGTGATTATACGAGCTGGAACGCATTTCATCACAGTTCGATCAGAGTTGACCTGGATATTAAAATCGAGTAAATGAAACAAAAAAAAAATAAATAAATAAATAAATGAATAGATAAATAAAAGTTACTGAAAGTAAATACTATCAGGTCACACATTTGTAATATCGTGAATTGAAAAACCTCCAAGTGAAATTATTTCAAACTTTATGGCATTCATGGACATCCATAAAATAACGTAAACTCATAAACGTCACTCAAACGATCATTTAACAAATATAAACCTTGCACAAATATATTAAGTATGGTGATATGAAATCTGTAAAAGTCCTTGACAATGATTGTATGAAACACAATACTTGAAGCAATGGAAAAGACTGTAGCATCATTAGTGTAACATTTTTGACGTTTATCTTTAGATATACACAAATATGTGGTGACTAAGAAATTCCTCTGTGTGTGCACGATTGTGTTTGTTCCCTCCTAATCGCTTGACCGGCAGTGTTGGCTTATTTACATCCTTATAACTTAACGGTTCGGCAATACAGAGCGATAGAATAAATGCCAAACTTTTAAAAATAAGTAGCGTGGGGGATTTGTTT
>NW_021825441.1:10000-15500 GCF_006345805.1 Octopus sinensis | reverse complement strand
ATCATACGCAGAACACTTTCCATACAATAACCATCAGAGCATCACAACAAATCACAGCACATACCCAAGGCACACAGAGCTGCGCTCGGTAGTGAAGTGAAAGCACGCTATAAAAATAAAACTACTGAATAATAATAATAATGATAATAATAATAATAATAATAATAATAATAATAATAATAATAATAATATAATCATAATAAAATAATAGTGCCCTGATGCAGTACCTGGCAGTGGCTCTCGTGGCTTTTGATCTTAAGTGATTGGAGTGTTTCAGGTATATTGTTTTGTCTTGGTATAAAAAGATGGGCTACAGCAAATATTCTTCTCAATACCACAGATTTGCTTGTCAGTTGTTTGACAGTAACCAGTTGAGCATGTCCCTTAGTGGCTGACGATATGTGCATCTCTGATCACGAGCAGAAGTAGTGGGGGAGCATCATAGCCATGTGCTGAGAGGGATTCTTTGGAGTTTCGATAATTCACCTCTGGAAACATGGGTGGTTCTTTCAACATCCTTAAACAACCCTTATTCAGGGACCTTTTGAGCGGGATGGGTTACTCAACCTGGAGAAAATTCTAACTGGGCCCCACCTGCAAAGTCATGCGCTGTTTATCTTGATATGAGATCACCATGTCGCGCACATATGGTTGTGATGCATGTGTCTGGTGTACCCTTATCAGACAGGTAGTAATGATGGGTATATTGGGCTTCGTATATTTTACCCCAGTGTCACTTTGATGGCATGCACTGCTCTCTCTCACTCAATAATAATAATAATAATAATAATAATAGTAATAATAATAATAATAATAATAATAATAATCCTTTCTACTATAGGCACAAGGCCTGAAATTTATGGGGAGGGGACCAGTCGATTATATCCACACCAGTGTATCACTGGTACTTAGTTCATCGACCTCCGAAAGGATGAAAGGCAAAGTCGACTTCGGCGGAATTTGAAATCAGAACGTAGCAGCAGAAGAAATACCGCTGAGCATTTCGCCCGGCGTGCTAACGTTTCTGCCAGCTCACCGCCTTAATAATAATAATAATAATAATAATAATAATAATAATAATAATAATAATAACAACAACAACAACAACAACAACAACAACAACAACAACAACAACATCAACAACAATTATTATTATTATTGTTAACACGACGGGCGAAATGTTTAGCAGTATTTCGTCTGCCGCTACTTTCTGAGTTCAAATTCCGCCGAGGTCGACTTTGCCTTTCATACTTTCGGGGTCTATAAATTAAGTACCAGTTACGCACCGGGATCGATATAATCGACTTAATCCGTTTGTCTGTCCTTGTTTGTCCCCTCTATGTTTAGCCCCTTGTGGGCAGTAAAGAAATAGGTATTTCATCTGCCACTATACGCTCTGAGTTCAACTCATTACGTTCTGAGTTCAAATTCCGCCGAGGTTGACTTTGCCTTTCATCCTTTCGGAATCGATAAACTAAATACCAGTGATATACGGAAGTTGATGTAATCGACTCGTTCTCTGCACTCCAAAATGGCTGCCCCTGTGGGAAAATTTGAAATTATTATTATTATTATTATTTTATTATTATTATTATTATTATTATTATCATTATTATTATTATTATTATTGTTATTATTGTTGTTGTTGTTATTATTATTATTAAGGTAGTGAGATTGCAGAAAGGTTAGCATGCCGGGCGAAATGTTTAGCGCTATTTCGTCCGTCTATACGTTCTGAGTTCAAATTCCACCGAGGCCGACTTTGCCTTTCATCCTCTCGGGGTCGATTAAATAAGTACCAGTGATCGACTTAGTTCCCCTCCCTCAAAATTTCAGGGCTTTGCGCCAATAGTAGAAAGGACTACTACTACTACTACTACTACTACTACTACTACTACTACTACTACTACTACACTACTACCTTAGGCAATGAGCTGATGGCAGAATCGTTACCGCGCCGAATAGCTTCTGGCTTCAGATTCTCCGGGAGTCGACTTTGCCTTCCATCTTTTCAGGGTCAATGAAAGAAATACCAGTTACACACTGGGGTCAATGTAATCGACTAACCCCACCCCCCACCCCCACCACCACAACCCACCGCTACCTCCCACAAAATTTCAGGACTTGTGCGTAAAAAAGAAAGGATATAGTGGCGAGGAGAGTGCGACGGCGTTCTTCGGGGAGACTCTGGGAGTCAACGAAAATGAACTGGTGAGTCTGTTCCGGAGGTCTTTCCAGTTAGGAACCACCATGGATAATTCCCAGATGTCCTTGCCGTGGCAGTGCTACCTATTTCTTTACTACCCACAAGGGGCTAAACACAGAGAGGACAAACAAGGACAGACAAACGGATTGAGTCGATTATATCGACCCCAGTGCGTAACTGGTACTTATTTAATCGACCCCGAATGGATGAAAGGCAAAGTCGACCTCGGCGGAATTTGAACTCAGAACGTAGCGGCAGACGAAATATCTATTTCTTTATTACCCACAAGGGGCTAAACACAGAGGGGATAAACAAGGACAGACAAAGGGGTTAAGTCGATTACGTCGATCCCAGTGCGTAACTAGTATTTAATTTATCGACCCTGAAAGGATGAAAGGCAAAGTCGACCTCGGCGGAATTTGAACTCAGAACGTAGCGGCAGACGAAATATCTATTTCTTTATTACCCACAAGGGGCTAAACACAGAGGGGACAAACAAGGACAGACAAACGGATTGAGTCGATTATATCGACCCCAGTGCGTAACTGGTACTTATTTAATCGACCCCGAATGGATGAAAGGCAAAGTCGACCTCGGCGGAATTTGAACTCAGAACGTAGCGATAGACGAAATACGGCTACGCATTTCGCCCGGCGTGCTAACGTTTCTGGCAGCTCGCCGCCGTGGCAGTGCTACCGAGGAGCGCTTCCAGTTCGAGATAAACTTTACAGACGTGGATGTGCTGTAAGAGGGGCTTGTCCGAGGTAAGCGCAGAGTGAGGAAACCGTTCCGTATGCATTCGTTCCGTGCCTGGACGTTGCTGACTCGTCGAGTTATGTCGAACAGCTGCTGTCGCGTGTGGGACGGATCGGTCAGTCGGGCGAATCCATAACGATGATTACCTCACCGTCCTCCTTTAATCAGGCAGGCAAGACAGTTTTCCTTTACCTGGTGGCTGTTGCGAAAGAGGTTGTCTGGTGGACGAAACTGAAAGGAATGAGGACTGAGACATTCCTCTTTGGTAAAGCCCTCATCGACTAAGGAAAGTGAGAGTGGAGAGACAAGTGCTGTCCTCGAACGAATTTATTAACACTTTCGTTACCAACCCGGCTGAAACCATCTCTGCTTCTGTAGTACAAATGTCTTGTTTTCATAAGTTTTAAATCAAAATCTTCCACCAAACCTTAGTCACAATTTATGTTCCTAACACTAGCTGAATGATAACTAAGTTATTTTACTAAATTCTTTGTTATATTTAAAATTAATTGAAAGAAACAGAGCATTTCAAAATAAATACGGTAACAAAAGGGCTAAAGTCACCATGATATTTTTAACCCTTTTGATACCAACCTGGCTGAAGCCGGCTCTGGCTCTGTAGTACAAATGTCTTGTTTTCATAAGTTTTAAATCAAAATCTACCACCAAACCTTAGCCACAATTTATGTTCCTAACACTAGCTGAATGATAACAAAGTTATTTTACTAAATTCTTTGTTATATTTAAAATTAATTGAATGAAACACAGAGCATCTCAACAGAAATATGGTAACAAAAGGGTTAAAATATATAATAGAGAATCGATTCTTAACCCTTTTGATACCAACCTGGCTGAAGCCGGCTCTGAGTACAAATGTCTTGTTTTCATAAGTTTTGAATTAAAATCTTCCACCAAACCTTAGTCACAATTTATGTTCCTAACACTAGCTGAATGATAACTAAGTTATTTTACTAAATTCTTTGTTATATATAAAATTATTTGAATGAAACACAGAGCATCTCAACAGAAATATGGTAAAAGGGTTAAGATATATAATAGAGAAACAATTCTTAACCCTTTTGATACCAACCTGGCTGAAGCCGGCTCTGGCTCTGTAGTACAAATGTCTTGTTTTCATAAGTTCTGAATTAAAATCTTCCACCAAGAGTCACAATTTATGTTCCTAACACTAGCTGAATGATAACTAAGTTATTTTACTAAATTCTTTGTTATATTTAAAATTAATTGAAAGAAACACAGAGCATCTCAACAGAAATATTGTAACAGAAGGGTTAAAATATATAATAGAGAATCAATTCTTAACCCTTTTGATACCAACCCGGCTGAAGCTGGCTCTGGCTCTGTAGTACAAATGTCTTGTTTTCATAAGTTTTAAATCAAAATCTTCCACCAAACCTTAGTTGCAATTTATGTTCCTAACACTAGCTTAGTGATAACTAAGTTATTTTACTAAATACTATAGTATTAGCATTATCCTGCGTTTGAGAATTTGAAATCACTTCTTTAACTTTCTAAGACATCTCAACGCTTCTAAAGGCAAACTTCGTTTGTTTGTTTACGTTCATCGTAATTTGATTTTATTATTATTATTATTATTATTATTATTATTATATTATTATTATTATTATTATTATTATTATTGTTTGTTGTTGTTGTGTTTTGTTGTTGTGTTGTTATTATGATTATTATTATTATTATTATTATTATTATTATTATTATTCAGTGTTTGACTTTTGCTTTATATCTGTACAAGTTGGCTCCAAGTCTCACCCAGGGACCTCAAGAGACAACAGGTTGGAAGTACATGTTACTGTTATGCCTAGTGTGCCATATATTTGTTTTTGTTTTGGTGTTGTACTAGTGAATGTCAAAAAAAAAAACACGAAAATTATGTTTGTTTTAAACCCTGAGATTACATAGAAAGTATTTTGCGTAGGATATGAGCAGTTCCCATGAGCACTATCTTTTGAATTTCTGCCATTTTGGGGTTTCCTGGTATCTGAGTTCGGTATCAATCAGCCCCTTTTGCTATTATTCCCAGGGCACCTATGACAGCAGGTATTGTTTTGGTCTTCAGGTTCCACATTTTGCTGATTTCTATTTCAAGATCTTTATATTTGCTCAGTTTTTGGTAGGTCTTGACAGATACGTTTATATCGATTGGGACAGTCATATCAATGAGGAGGCATGTTCTTTGCCTGAAATCTTTCAATATGATGTCTGGCCTATTTGCATCTATCTTTTATATTATTATTATTATTATTATTATTATTATTATTATTATTATTATTATTATTATTATTATTATTGAGTGAGAGACTAGCACAAACCATCAAAGCAACGCTGGGGGTACAAATATGCGTAGCCCAATATACCCATCATGACTATGTGTGATAAGGGTACACCAGGCACATGCATCACAATCATATGTGCGTGACATGGTGATCTCATATCAAGATAAACAGTGGATGACTTTGCGGGTGGGATCCACGGTCATCGACGAAAACGACGAACTAA
>NW_021825441.1:2500-7500 GCF_006345805.1 Octopus sinensis | reverse complement strand
CCTGCGCCTATAACATGAGTTATTTTGATCTACAAGTCATCCTTAAAACGAGGGCTAAGGGAATATTACAGATGTCACTTTTTAATCAACCTTATTTTCTAATTAATGATGATGATAGTGATATATATCTTTATTATATTAAATCCTTATTATCATTATTATTATTATTATTATTATTATTATTATTATTATTATTATTATTATTATTATTAATATTATCATTATTATTATTATTATTATTATTATTATTATTATTATATTATTATTATTATTATTATTATTATTATTATTATTATTATTATCACCATTATCATTATTGAGTGAATGAGAGAGCAGCGCATGCCATCAAAGGAACGCCGGTGTACAGATATATACAAAGCCCAGTATACCCATCATGACCACCCGTCTGATAAGGGTACACCAGGCACGCGCATCACAACCATATGAGCGTGGCATGGTGATCTCACATCAAGATAAACACCGCATGACCTTGCAGGTGGGGTCCAATTAGAATTTTCTTCGGGTCGAGTAGCCTATATATATCTTTATCTTTTATTAAACTTTTAATACTTTTGATATATATTTAAAATAATATAAATTAAATTAATTTTATGTATTGGCTTATGTTTTTCATTGTTTGATTTGCCTAATAGTGGTTTTATCTCTAATTTAATATAATATAATATAATATATTTATACTATAAAATTGGATTTAATCCTAAATCTGATTTTTCCCTGTAGTTTGGATTTATTCCCTAATATTTTATTATAATTATATATGTATATATATATATATATAAATATATATATATTATAATATATATATATATATAATATATATTGTATGTATGCGTGTGTGTATGTATGTATATATATATTATGTTATTAATTACCCTGAATCATGTTAAATAACCAAACACACAACTCTTCTATAGTACGATGGTTTTTAGTTGAATATTGCAGTTGTCTTTAGCTTTTAAACATTCTTTTTTAAATTAATAATTACCATACTATTTTAACTAATGAGGATAAAAATATATACCTTAGGTCTTCAAATACACTTTACTCATTAACACGACTTTATACTTAGTACTAAATCTACATACCGAATCATGTTTAGAGCAAGCATTCAGTTGATTAGTACAGCTGTATTTAGTATTTAAGTTATTCCTCTTAAATTAATAATTACAATAATATTTTGATTGAAGATTGTAAAAAAGTGAATATATTCGGTTTCCTAATACCTTTTACAGATTAATTCTACAATATATAGGAGTAAATCTACACCAGAATCATATCAGTTGATCTAGCTTACGAGTCATCTTTACTACGACAATTTTAGTGGGATATTACAATAGCATTTAATATTTAAATTGTTTCTTTTAAACTAAAAATTATAATAATGTTTTGACTGAAGATGATAACATATATATCAGGTTTATAAATGCCCTTTACAGATTAACTCTAGGATATGTAGGACTAAATCTACACTCTAAAACACATCAGTAATCCTACCACACAAATCTTTATAACGAATGATTTAGTTGACGAGCAGCTGTATTGACATTCCGACTTAAAATAGTTGGAGTTAAATATTAAATTATTTATAAAATTAATAAACAATTTTAATAATTGTTTTGACAGTCGATAATAAAATTTATTGTCGACAATAAAATAGACATCAGGCATTTTCTTAATCCTATTTACAGATTATATAGAGCTAAATTTACGAGAATTTTAGTTAACTATTGTAGCAATATTTCGTATTTAAAATGTTCCTTTTTAAATTAAACATTATAATAATGTTTTGATTGGGAATAACACACACACATATATATTTATTATAGGGCTTTTATACGCCCTTAAAAGATTAAACTACGATACACTGTTAATCCCATCGGTTATCCTAACACACAAGTGTTCATTGTTACGAATGTTTTTGTTGAATAAGATCAGTCTTCACATGTCACCATAAAATATAGTTGGAGTCAGTTATTAAATTATTTAATCATTAAAAAAAAGTTAACTAGCAATTCTAGTAACTATTTTGATTGTTGACAATAAACTTGATACATTTGACTTCGAAATATATCTTGTAGATTAACACTACAATTTATAGAACTACATTTTCACCGAAGATTATAGTTGAATCTACGTTAAATCTACCACGAAGCTTTTAGTTGAATATTACCGTAGGACATAATATTTAAATGCTCCTTTTAAATTAAAACTTATAAAAATGTTTTGATTGAGGAGGATCCATATATATATATATATATATATATATATTATATATATATATATATATATATACATCAACATTATATTATATACGTTTTTATTATTATTTTTTGCAATTTACTACTTTGACATTTTATTGTAATTTAATTTTTATTTTTTTATTATATATAATTTTCTAGATGGTGTAATGTAATTGTTCATTTTGAATGGATAAAAGGTGTTTTTTTTTTTCTAATATATATATATATATATATATATATATATTATTATTGTGTGTGAAATTTGATTTAGTATTTCTAAATTTAATTTTTTTTCCTTGTAAGTTTGGATTTTATTCCTCAAATAATAATTATATATATATATATATATATAATAATATATATATATATATATATATATATAATTATATATATATATATATATATTATATAGTACAAATTAAGATAGGGGTTGTGAGGGTAACCCACTATGGGATATCAGTTATCCAATATACTGCTGGTGAAGCACCCTAATGCCAAATACATAAATGCTTATAATTGCAATTCATTTATTGTATCGGATGGGCGAAGGTAAAATATTTTACCTCAAATTCATAATACAAACAAGAAAATATTTATATATGTATATATATATATATATATACACATGTATATTAGATTTTTATACACCGTTTACAGATTAACTCTACGATATATAAAACAAAATTTACATCCTCAATCGTAGTTAATCTAATGGGCAAAATATCTAGAGAACAGAGGCTTTTAGTTGAATAACAGCAGTTTTGACATATCGCCATAAAATAATAAAATAATGGTTGAATTCAATTATTAGATTATTTTAAAAATTCACAAACAATTTTCTTATCTGTTTGATTGTGGATGATAAAGAAGATACACCAGACATCTCAATATTCTTTAGAGAGATTAATTCTTCCATTCGTAGAACCAAATCTGTTACTCAATCCCAAGTCATCTACGATGTATAAACCTTAATCTATACCCTGTACCACATCAGTTATCTAAACACACAAATCTTCTTTACTAACGAAGGGTTTTAGTCGAATAATAGCAGTCTTGTCATGCTGCCATAAAATAATCGTTGAAATTAATTATTAAATTATTTAAAAAATTAACAAAGAATTTTATTATCTGTTTTGATTACTGATAACAAAGTAGATATATCAACATCTTCTGTATACCCTTTACAGATTAACTCTATCATGAGATAATATTTATCCCCACTTAAATGTCGATGTTCTGTTAAGACACACTATAAAAAATATACCATATATACAAACAAATCGATTAATCGTATTTCCAATCCAAACTCCCTAATCATAAAGAGAAAGAATGCCTTTAGTTGAATATTCGAGCAACTTTTAAATATCACTTTTAAAGTAAGAATTATGATAATATTTTGATTGATGATTATAATATGAATGTTAGACTTCCAAATACTCTTTACAGATTAAGGATCTTTTCAGTTTGAACGGCAGTTTTTAACATAATTTCTAGGTAACTAAACACTTTTAACTTCGTATACTGGTAGAATGTGTTTATAAAACATCTTTTTCTCTTGGCTTTATTGAGAAAATTCTATAGTTTGTAAGATATTTGTTGTATTTTTTTTCTTCAATTTCTGCAATTTCAACCAATCAATGACGTCTATTGAGGTAAAAAAACATTCCGTGCCGTATGAATATGTCCCTCGTTTAAGAAACAGATTGGGTTTATTTACATTTGTGAAGAAAGAAAGATACCCTTTCCCCTAACCCCAAACCTAATACTAAGTATCCCTAACCCTAAAACAGATTGAAATGCAATAGATCGATACTAGGGTCATAATTATGGGTGAGAACTTCATGTGACACCGCTAGAAAAAACTGCCGTTCAAACCGAAAAGATCCAACATTAATTGTAAAAGATTAAATTGACGTCGATAAGATGGATAAAGTTTTGTAGATATATTTTTTTATTCATCAATTCTTTCATAAACATGGTAACACAGAACGATGTTTAGAGATTTACAAAATATGTAACTGTGAAAATTCAAAATCGCACGAGGAGGATAAATAACCTTCTATATGAGTGTATAAGTATTTGTATGGGAGTGTATGAGTGTGTGTGCGCGCGCGAAACGCGTGGTTGTATATATATGTTTATACACACACACACACATATATATTATATATATACCTCTCTCTACTGTTCTCTGCTTGTCTGTCTCTCTCTCTCTGTATATATATATATATATTAATATATATATATATATATATATAATATATATATATATATTATATATATATATGTATATATTATACATTCTTATACACTATATCTGTGTGCATGTGTGTGTAGGTTTATTTTATAACAGGCGTTTATACTTTGTGTATATAAATATGGCATAAATATATTTATTTACATTTATATATATACGTATATATATATATATATTATATAATATATATATATAACACAATATATACACAGGCTATATATACACAAGGACACATGAATGCAGCATATATACATGTATATATAAATATGCGTTTATATGTGTATACATGTATATATATATATATTCATGCATATATATGTGCATATATATATGTATTTGTGTATGCATGTTTGTATGTGTAATTATGTACATATATGCATATATATATATATATATATACATATATATATATTCATTTATGTATGTAAATATGTATGCATGTATATATGTTGTGTGTGTGTCTGTGTGTGTATAAGTATCTT
>NW_021825439.1:0-15610 GCF_006345805.1 Octopus sinensis | reverse complement strand
TGTTGTTAACACAACGTTTCGGGGTTCTCATTCCTAAGGTATTTTACCGATGTTGTTGTTGTTATTATTATTATTATTATTATTATTATTACTTTTTTTTCTTCTTTCAAATTTGCTTCCATTTCTTGCCGAGTGTCTTCCCGACTCCTAGGGCAAAGAAACTCATAGTGTATATTGGTAGGCCATTAAACCAAACTCAGTAGTTCGTTCACTTTTTTTTATTTTTTTATTTTTTTAAAGTTAAATTAAAATACATAAGCAGCAACAGTTCTCACATCGACAATGCTCTTCTCAATACGTGTGATGTACCAGTTAAGACAATCTTTTGCACTTCTTGCAGGGATGGTAAGCCAGGGATCATTCTCATATAATTTTCGGTTCCCTTCTTGATCATTCCTAGTGCTCCTACGATCACTGGTATTGTAACCGCCTTGAGATGCCACATTTTCTCAATTTCAATGAGTAGGTCTTTATATTTTCTGAGCTTGTCAAACTCTTTCGCTGAGATATTATGATCGCAGGGGATGCTCATGTCGATCAATAAGCAAACTTTATTGTTTTGGTCTTTCACAACAATATCTGGTTTATTGGCCTTGATGGTTCGGTCTGTATGTACTGGAAAGTCCCACAGAATGGTTACATTTTCTCCTTCAGTTACAGCCTCAGGGTGGTGATTATACCACTTGTCGGCAGTTTTGATATTGTAATGCCGACTTATTAGCCAGTGGAGATATTGGCCAACTCTGTCATGTCTTATTATTATTATTATTATTATTATTATTATTATTATTATTATTATTCTATGTTTGACTTTTGCTTTATATTTGTACAAGTTGGCTCCAAGTCTCACCCAGAGACCTCAAGAGACAACAGGGTTGGAAGTTCATGTTGTTGTTATGCCTAGTGTGCCATATCTTTGGGGGGTGGGAATGTTGTACTAATGAATGTCTAAAAAAAAAAGTTTTTTTTTTTTTTTTTTTCTTTTTTTTTTTTTTAAACCGAAAATTATGGTTGTTTTAAACCTTGAGGTACATAGAGAGTATTTTGCGTAGGATATGAGCAGTTCCCATGAGCACTATCTTTTGAACTTCTGCCATTTTTGGGTTCCTGGTATCTGAGTTAGGTAGCTATCAGCCCCTTTTGCTATCGTTCCCAGGGCACCTATGACAACAGGTATTGTTTTAGTCTTCAGCTTCCACATTTTGCTGATTTCTATTTCAAGATCTTTATATTTGCTCAGTTTTTGGTAGGTCCTGACAGATACGTTATATCGATTGGGACAGTCATATCAATGAGGAGGCATGTTCTTTGTTTTGAGTCTTTCAATATGATGTCTGGCCTATTTGCATCTATCTTCCTGTCAGTTTGAATGGTGAAGTTCCAGAGGAGTGAGATGTGGTCATTTTCAAGCACTGGGGGTGGTTTGTGTTCCACCAGTTTTTTTCATGGGGCAAATCCAGGTTTTTTATTATTATTATTATTATTATTATTATTATTATTATTATTATTATTATTATTACTATTATTATTATTATTATGATAATAATTATTATTATTATAATTATAATTATTATTATTATTATTATTATTATATTATTATTATTATTATTATTATTCAGCTCACTACCTGGATTCGAACTTCGAATCTTGGGGATAGTAGCCCGCGCTCTTAACCTAAAGGAACATCGCAAAGCTGTGACACGAGGAGATCACTTCCCCTTATGGGATGAAGCTAAAATAATAGAAATAAAACAGCACTGGAAAATACGAAAACTAAAAGAAGCAGCACATATGCTAGGACATAATAACCTCCTAAGCAGACTGAGTACAGATATGACCAGCATATGGGAACCGGTATTAAGGAAGGATAGGAAAATATTAGATTTATAAACCCTAATATTCAGTCCATAATTGCCCACAGTCATATGGCGTTGTGGTAAAGGGCGCAGGTTACTAACCCCAAGATTCCGAGCTCGATTATAATAATAAAATAACCTCAGGAAAATACCTTAGCAATGAGAACTCAGGTTCGAAATTTCCCCAGGACACCTGATGAAGGCTGGAGAATATATCAGCCGAAACGTTGCGTTAACAACAAACAAGATGAGGACAAATATCCGTCAAATGTAAATAATGTAAAAATTCCTTTCCATCTATAACACTTTTAATTGCCAGTCCATTGCGTAAATTTAGATCATTGAGGATTTTAATGAATGGCGTTTGTGTTTTTATGACTGAATCGTTATTTAATGATGAATTGATTTCTTTCTATTAAAATTACGTTGTTTTTAATAAAGTGTTATAGCAGAAACGGTTGAATCTAATGCATTGATATATAAAAGCATACATCAACACGCGTATCAGATCTTCCCTAACCGACCCCTCCCCTCCTTCAAACGTGCCCACAACCTACGTGACCTCTTGGTCCACAGCTTCTTCCCTAACGCAGCCTCCCAACCCGGCTCGTTCCCCAGCTCCCGCCAACGCTGCCACACTTGCCGTCACCTCTCCAACACTAACCTCCTCATAGGCACCCATCACCGACCCTATCATATCGCTGACTCCTTCACCTGCACTTCTAGCAACGTCTACTGCATCTCCTGCACTTTCTGTCTTTCACTATACATCGGTCAAATGGGACGCCGCTTGGCAGACTGGTTCGCGGAACACCTCCGAGAAATGAAACCGCGGTCTCGTGCCATTTCCGTTCTACCGGTCATTCTTTGCAACACCTCTTTGTGTTCGGATTGTCCTTGCACAGGGGCCATCCGGACTCCCGTCTTCGACGTGAACAAGAATTTCTTCTCTCTTTGTTCATTGCGCTTTATGGACTCAGCTATCCTCCCGCTCCTCTCTTCTTCTTACTCCTACTTCTTCCCAACCACCTCTTGTTTCTTGCTGTAACACCTACTTCTCTTCACTCCCACCTCCCTCTCCCTTCCCTCTCTCCCTTCATCGGTACCCCTCCCTCGTAACACCACCCTACACAATCCAACTTCATCTCCCCATCCCACTACCACTCCATCCTTTTCACCTCACTACCACATACCCCACCCCTATCCCCACACTCAGTCTAACCCACACCTCACTCTTGTCCCCCTCTGTCTGGAATTCGCCATGATAGATTGCCACCAAACATTCTTTATTTTCTCTCCCTGTTTATTTCTGTGTTCCATTCTGCCGAAGAGCGTAGGCTCGAAACGTTTAAGATATTCTCACTTCCCGAGCGTTAAACTAATACATGTTTGTTTTTTACACAACTGTCTCCGTCTTGTTTTTTTTTTGTAAATGTTCACTATATACATCAAACATATATATGTGTATATATATATATATATATATATATATATATATATCGCTATATATGTGTGTATATATATATATATTATATATTATATATATATATTATATATTATATATATATATCGCTATATATGTATAAATATATATATATATGTGTGTGTGTGTGTGTGTGTGTGTGTGGAGGGGCAATGTCGGATCGCGGTTTCGATTCCCAGATCGGGCGTTGTGAGTGTCTATTGAGCGAAAACCCCTAAAGCTCCACGATGCTCCGGCAGGGTGAGGTGGCGGTCCCTGGTGTACTCTTTCGCCACACTTTCTCACGCTCTTTCTTCTGTTGGCCTGCTCGCTTAGCCTGCGGGTTGGCGTTATTTTGAAGGCTTAAAAATATTGAGAAGCTCATTGTGACCAGCGATGTTTAACAACATCTGATGGTTTGTCAGTCACGTGATCACGTGATATATATATATATATATATATATATATATATATATATTATATATATATATATATATTTATATAATAAATATATATATATTTATATACACACACACACACACACACATTCGCCGTGATTGATCGCAAGCCACTAAATCTTTATGATTTTATTTTCTCTCTCTGCTTATTTCTTTGTTCCTTTCTGTTGTGCAGCGTAGGCTCGAAACGTAAATGACTTCCTCACCTCCCGAGTGCATATCTTTTGCTTAAAAACATTTGCTTTCGGATAGCATCCAGGTAAATCTCCCTACATGACATCGTGCTGAGAGTTTTCCACGGACGCTACCCTGCTGCGAATGAGCGTTTATACATAACACATAAACTATGTACGTGCGAACTATAATGTTTACATTATTAGAGTCGCATTTAATTCGTAATTTTATACACACACACATACACATAAATACAAAAGCAAGTCAAAAAGTGTTCGCATTTTCGCCAAAACCTTCTTTAGGGTGACCACACTGCCTTCTACGCTCGTGTCCTAAAAGGGAAAACACGTGTTGTTACATATCCGAGCATTGACCTGGATCGCTCCAGTTTCCTTTTTTGTGTTACAGAGTAAACACAGCCGCTCCATTGGCAGTGTGTATCAAGGAAGAACAGAGATCAGTGATCCGATTTCTCTGGTTTCAAAGTGTGCCCGGAGCTGAAATTTATCGCTGGTGCTCTGTACGATACGGGAATGGCGTTCTACATATAGAAGTGTGTATGAGTGGATCGAGAAGTTTGAATATACCAGAGAAGCAGGAAGTGGGAGCAGGGTGCTAATCAACCTCCAGGACGGAGGTGAGGATTCATGAAACTCGAGATTAGTTTTGATGAACCGACGCATGACCGACAATCATGTGGTATGTTCTCTGCAAATTAGACGTGGTTCTGCATACGAAATAATCCACCACTATCTTTCCTTCTGTAAAGTTTGTGCAAGATGGATGCATAGGTGCAATCGTATGGAGATCTGCCAACGCTTATTCAACCGCTATAACGACGAAGACGAAGATTTTATGAAGAGAATAACCACAAGAAATGAGACCTCGGTCTATCACTTTAAACCAGTATCCAGGAGGCATAATATGGAGCGAAAACGAAATTTATGATTCAACCTTCTGCAAAATAACAGATGCTGACCTGTTCTTTGGTCGCAAGAATACTTGTATTGGGACATTACTTAGAAAAGAAAGATGTACAGTCACCTGTGTAGGCGACAGAGAAATGCTACCCAGTAATATGAGACCGAAACCATCAATTTGCAACAAATACCCAGGTCTATGAACACCGTCGAATCCATTGAAAAATTGGGCTTCGAGTTGCTGGAATACCCTGCATACAGTCCAGATCACGCCCCATCCAACATTAATTCTTTGGATCACTCAAACATTTTATGTGGTCGTCGAGTTGCTATGGATGAAGAAGTACCCTCTTTTAAAAACACGCGTATGCGCGTGCACAGTTAGGTATATGTATATATATGAATGAACGTATGCATACATATGCATGTGTATATTTCACCCCTACCCTCATATATATATATATATATATATATATAGTATATTTATATATTATAGAAGAAATAAAGTACTCAGAAATCTGGTTGGTTTTATATTTACAGATTTTGATTAATATATCACATGATTTTATAACTCATATATAGCGCTTGCATCCACTGTTCTAGATTCTTCACATTATGAAGAATCTAGTAGAATGATGCAAGCGATAATATATGATTTATGAAGACATATTAATAAAAATCTATAAATATAAAACCATCCAGATTTCTGTGTACCTTCTTTTTTCTCATATACAATACCTGTACATCACCTCCAAACTATCAAAATGTATATATTATATATATATATATAATATATATATATATATATATATATATATATAATATATATATTAACTACATACATCATTTACTGTTTGTACTTAAAACCGCATGGTGAATTTAGCAGCGCCACCTCTAGCCGAACAGTTATTGTGCTGATGAGGAAAAATAACCTGGAAAATGTGATACACAGATATTGTGAGTGGGGATGCTAAACCCTCTTGTTCGAAAATATAAGGAGACAGATTGTGTCGTATAGCCAGCTGAAGACGATGAGCAATAATATTCATCCTGGCCAACACTGCCACGTCATGTTGGGAAATAAGGAAATAATCTTTAAGATATATATAGATAGATAGATAGATAGATAGATAGATAGATAGATAGATAGATATGCATATCTATTTATATATGTGTATATATATACATCTTATATATATATCTATCTATCTATCTATCTGTATATATATATATATATATATATATATATATATATATATATAATATATATATATATATATAATATATGTATATATATAACGAAACAAGAGTTAAACCATGGGCTGTCTATAACACTTACTTAGTGTTACCTGCCACTCTTGGGTCTCCTAGATACCAATACCATTCATATATATATATATATATTATATGAATGGTATTGGTATCTAGTGATACGAGTGAGGAGTTTAATATCGGCCTTGTATAAGCGTATATATATATATATATATATATATATATAGATATATAGATATATATATATATATATATATATATATATATATAATATATATATATATATATATATAAGAGACAAAAAGAGATAACAAAGCCAAGGCTTTAAAAAGTTTTCATGATATTTATAAGGAAAGAGATATAGATATAGTCTAACAGCTGTTTCTGGTATATTATGTATATCCCTTCATCAAAGACGATGAAATGGTTAAATAAAGGTGAATGTTTGAGTTCGAAATAAGGAATTATTATGGAAAATGATGAGATAGGGAATATAGAGGAATATAAGAGAATGAAAGTAGAAATATAATATAAAACATTATAGTTGCACTTCCATTATTTGTGTAAAGGGGTGTGTAGAAGGAGTAAAAATGTTACCTGTACAGGGCATGTAAATTCCAATAGTAGTTTATGATTAGTCATTTCTAAATATGGAGTCGTGGATTCTGTGTTGCCCATTCGAAGGGCTTTTGTGGTGTGAAGGAAAATTTGGGAACGTAGTGGTAGTATTTGCGGATAGATGGGGATGGGAGAAATGTGTATGATAAGAATGAGGAGATAGGTCAAAATGAAGACGACAGGAAGAGAAAATAAGAGGAAGAGAGAAAAAGAAAAAGGACAAAAATTTATAATAAAAGAGAGAAGAGAAAAGTGAAAAGTGTGAAACAAGAAAAGGAAAGAAAGAGAAGAAAAGGTGAAAGAAGTGTTAGGTGGTGGTCAAGATAATGTGAGTGGAGTGGGAGTGGAGAGGGAGAGGTGTGGATAGGAAGGGATGAGAAGGTAAGGAGTGAATAAGTAGGAGATATGTGAGTAGGGGCTTTATTAAGGGATGGGTGGAGAAAAGTTATTGCTGGGGTGATACCAAAGTGAGTAGTAATTTTAGTAGTAAAATTTAAAATAGATGGAAGAATTCAAGGATGTCAAATTTCTATAAATAGAAGTATATAATAGGTAGGAATCAGAGGAGGAAGGGTACAATGATATATGTATGCGCGCACATACGTATATGTACATGTGCGCATATGCATACATACACATACACACACACGCATATATATCTATATATTATATTATATATATATATATATATATATTATACATACTCATATACATACACATGTACATACACGTGCATGATATCACGCATTTCACAAATGTATTCATACACGCATATGCGTGCGCATTCATATACATATACATGCATACGCACATACATATGCGCAGGGGCAGACTCAATATATTGCTCGGCGATCTCGAGTAGAAGATACCATTAATATACAAGCGAAAAAAATATACGCACTCACAGGTAAGTTCACCTGCAGATACCAATGCACACACATATTTTCCGTGTTTACTTTTTATCCTCCAGATAAAGATATAATCGTACCTGTGAATGAATATAGAGAACACGTTTTCGAGTGGAGTGTAGGTATTTGATATCTACTTCTAGCATGGGCGCTGGTCATGTCCAGCAGCCCTTATTTATAACTATATCTTTATAATTATATACGTAATAAAGTAATGTTACCTATACGGTAATTTTTATGTGTTAGGACACTGATGTAATAATATATTTATATGTTCTGTTGTGTCTGGGAAGAATCATTCTCTTTTAGTGCATTATAATTTATCACCGGTAAAATTTCCACCCATTTACTTATTTATTTCTCTAACATTTTCGTTGCGTCTTGCAACCCTTTCGATAGTTGTTGACTCTGTCCGTTATCCAAGTTGCGTTGCTTAAGGTAGACACAACAGAAAATGCTTCAACACACGATAGAATGAATTTAAAATACACTTTATGTACGAACCATAAAAATCACAACTTAGTCTCTTCCTCTTATTTTGGCATTAATCCTCAATCAACACTCGCTAGAAAAGTGTTTAATATTTATAAGTTGAAATGATTATTCGAGTCAGAAGAAACAGTTAATACTCGTCACACATATTTCATACTTACAGAAATATCCAGCGTTGTCTGGGTTAAAGATAATAATGAAATTTTAGTATGACTTTTAAATCTCAAAGTAAAATGAAACATGGATTATGCAGTTCTCAACAGTTATTAGCTGAGCTACCAACTGTATATCTAAATAGCATGTTTCGTCCGATGTTCTCACTGTTAAAATTCTTTAGAACCAGGCAGTTCTTTGTCTTGGCAATCACCTTCAATTGTCAGTACATATTTGATTACGTTAGACCTGAAAATGCATAAATTTGATAAGATCTGGTCTGTGAGCGCTCCAATCCTGTTAATAAGTACATTTAGCCAGAATTATTATTATTATCATTATTATTATTATTATTATTATTATTATTATTATTATATTATTATTATATTATTATTATTATTGTTCATTTAAATCGAGTTTGAATTTGTCAATGAAATTCTTTTCTCTCGACTTCGCTTGAGTTTTGTAGTTTGTAGAATGGGAATATTATAAACATTTTCTGACCACACGCAGCCAGAAGGTTGCGTACAAGATCCCTTATTTGCTGTCGGTGCAAATGTGAACGTTCCGATAATGCATTCCCAGTCTGACCGACGTTTATTCCTTTCCAATTCGGACATTTGATGCAGTAAACTAGCAAACTTGCTCAAAGTAATGAATTAAAGGATATAATCACGGATCTATTTCGTTTTGGGATTTGGTTTGCAAGACTCTTTATATGATTTCGTGTGTTGAAGCATATTTGTGTTGTGTCTGAGGAGATCTATTTTCTTTTTGTGCCTTATAATGTAACACACTCACCGGTAAAATTTCCAATCATTTCTTATTTTTATTTTCCTAAAATTTTCGTTGCGTCTTGCAAAATTTTCAATTGTCTTGAAGAATATTGAAAAGGTTGCAAGACGCAACGAAACTTTTTTTAGGAAAATAAAAATAAGAAATAAGTGGAAATTTTACCAGTGCGTGTGTTACATTATAAGGCACAAAAAGAAAATGACTCTCCCCAGACACAACAGAATCACGGATCTAGCTTTGATTCTAAGTAAAAGACAGGCGAAAGCTTGACACACTTGTTAACAAAGGCAAAGTTAGAGCTCAACAACAATGATGATTCATTCGTTGTATCCAAATGCAATGGTAATCGAAGAATATTTGCCAATGCAAATAGGAACTGCAAAAGCAGATATTTAATTTATTGCATCAGATGACCGAATTGTGGAGAGAAATACGTTGGTCAGACTGGAATGAATTATCGGAACGCCAACATAAGTACCAACAACAAATCAGAGACCCTGATGCCTATCAGACCCCTTTAAGCAACATTCTAGCAACATGTGGTTAGAAAATGTGTATAATGTGAATAATTCTACAAACTACCCGACTCAAGTGATGTCGAGAGAAAAGAATGTTATTGATAAATTCAAATCCGTTTTAAATGCACAATGATAACAATAATAATAATAATGATGATAATAATATTAATAATAATAGTAATAATAATAATAATAATAATAATAATAATAATAATAATAATAAGCAACAAAAAGAGAACAAAAATGCTCCGCAAATATAACATCACAGAAAAAGATTTGCCGGAGATAAAAGAAAAGCTGAAGCAAGATATCCTTGCCAAAGCTCAAAGGATCCGCCGGTACGAGAAACGCCAACTCTTCTTTGAACAGAACAAAAAGTTCAACTCCAACCCCAAAAAGTTCTGCCAAGAACTGGGAAAAAATAAAATAGAAGTCACTGCAGCACCAACGGCAGAAGAATTGGAAGAATTCTGGAGAGAAATATTGTCGGCGAACGAACAGCCAAAAAAAAGGAGTATCAAAATAACAAACTCGGCATCTGAACAACTTTGGACCCCCATAACAACTGAAGAGGTCACCCAGGCACTGCAAAAACTAAGCAACTGGAAGGCACCTGGGCATGACAAGATCCCCAACTTCTGGTTGAAATATCTAACAGGAATGCACAAAAAGCTGGCTGAAAACTTCAACAGCATACTAGCAGAGCCAGAGACAATGCCTAAATGGCTCACGAAGGGGAAAACCATCTTAATTCCCAAATCAAATGAAACAGCAAAACCAGAAAACTACAGACCAATAACCTGCCTCCCTACTATGTTCAAGGCATTTACTGCAGTGATATCGCAAAGGCTGAACAAGCACCTGGACGAAAACAAACTGTTCCCAGAAGAGCAGAAAGGATGCCGCAAAGGCTCATATGGCTGTAAAGATAAACTAATGATTAATAAAGCCGTAACTGAAGACAGCCACAGAAAGAAGAAAGGCCTCAGTATGGCCTGGATTGACTACAAAAAGGCGTTTGATAGCATCCCCCACACATGGATCCTCGAAACACTAGCCATTAACAAAGTAGCACCAACAATCATAAAATTCATAGAGCACTCTATGAATAAATGGCAAACAGTCCTACACCTCCAAACAAAAGAGGGACTCATGAAAACCAGACATCCCCATTAGAAGAGGAATATTCCAGGGAGACACGCTCTCTCCACTCCTTTTCTGCTTGGCACTGTCACCTCTATCTGATATGCTAAATAGAACTGGATGCGGATATAAATGTTACGGCAAAACTATCAGCCACCTTTTATATATGGATGACCTAAAACTATACGCTGCAAATGACAAACAGCTGGAAACACTATTAAAGACAGTTCATGGATTTACCAAAGAAATAGATATGAAATTTGGATTAGAAAAATGCGCCAAAGTAACCATGAAAAGAGGAAAACTAGTTAAGAGTAACAACATCACACTAGATAAAACCAATGAAATAAAAGAATTAGACCAAAGCCAAACTTACAAATACTTAGGAATCCATGAACTAGATAAGACACAACACACACAAATGAAAGAAAAAATTTTTAAAAATATTATAGACGAGTTAGATCAATACTAAAAACAGAGCTCAATGCTAAAAACAAGATAATAGGTATCAACACTTTAGCTGTCCCAGTTATAAGTTACAGCTACAATATCCTTAACTGGACACGAAATGAACTGTACAAAATAGATAGGAAACCAAGAAAAATACTGACAGGATCTAGGATGCATCACCCAAAATCTGACATAGAAAGACTATATATACAACGTATAGAAGGTGGTAGAGGCCTTATACAGCTGGAAAACTACTATAAAATAACCACCATAGGACTTCAGAAGGAAGGAAAACTGATCCAGATAGCAGCAAAACACGAGCAAAACAAAAAACTGTTCTCAGTATTTAAGGAAGCTGACAAATACAAACAAGAAATCATACCACCTAATAAACACGAAGAAGAAGAAGAAGATGATGAAGAAACAACAAAAGCTATAAAACAAATGAAATCCAAACTAAAAATAGAACAGCAACGAACCATGATAAAACGATGGCAAGAAAAGCCCCTTCATGGTACATACTGCACTAAACTAAACGCAGAAGAAATAGACAAAGAAAAATCCCAGCAATGGTTGAGAAGCTCAGGACTCAAAGCAGAAACAGAGGGATTTTTAATTGCAGCACAAGACCAAAGCCTCCTCACCAGAAATTACCAAAAACATGTAATGAAAAGAAATATTACAAGTAACTTCAGAATATGTGGAGATGGACAAGAAACAATAAATCATATTATCTCTAGCTGCCCAGTCCTGGCTAAGAAGGAATATATTCACAGACATGACAGAGTTGGAACCTACATACATTGGAAGCTATGCCAACATTATGGAATAACAACAGAAAAAAGATGGTATAGGCACACACCAGAAAAGGTCACAGAAAACGAGAAAGCAACCATACTCTGGGATATGCCGATACACACAGATAGAGAAATTAAGGCCAACAGACCAGATATAGTTGTCAGAGATCATGAAGGAAAAAAATGCTTCCTAATTGATGTATCAATACCGGCAGATGACAACGTGTCTCTAAAAGAAATGGAGAAACTCTCAAAATACAAAGACCTGGAAATAGAGGTAACTAGAATGTGGAATCTGAAAACAGAAACAATTCCTATCATAGTAGGTGCATTAGGCATGATAAAAAAATATTCAGACAAATACATAACAAAAACACCAGGACTTACAAACACATATAACATACAGAAAATTGCACTACTAGGCACTGCACACATCCTACGCAGAACACTTTCCATACAATAACCATCAGAGCATCACAACAAATCACAGCACATACCCAAGGCACACAGAGCTGCGCTCGGTAGTGAAGTGAAAGCACGCTATAAAAATAAAACTACTGAATAATAATAATAATAATAATAATAGTAATAAAAGTAACGGTGACAGATGTAATAATGATAATAATGATAAGTAATACTGCTATCACCATTACTACCATGACCACCAAAAACAAAAATAATAGATGAGACGGTATTGAGGCTGGTAGTTAAGCATACTAACATTGATTTGATTGAAATCTAAAATATCTGGAAAATTGTAGGAATAGTAGCAATAGAATTCAACGAAAAGAGGAATGTTATTGACAACATTCTTCAATATAGCCACACAATTATTTCTTTAGTTGCGGTCAAAATAAGGAACCCTTGACGTACACACCATACCGAGACGACTAAGGCGCTCACCAATTGCCGAAAATATTTCGATGAATAAAGCGGGATATATATGTACACACACACACACACACACACACACACACACACACACATATATATATATATATATATATATATATATATATACGAGTGAGTGGACAGACGAATAAAAGGCATTCAACCAATTTATTGGGAGTTACATGTATGGATCAAAATAGTTTGATTCAAATTCCTTGGTACTCTTGAGTTTCAAGCACGATGTTAGTCGTCAGCAATTTTGAATTTGAATAACAAAAGTTGATTGTTATTAGTGTAGGTTGGACTGCGATTGGTCGAGGAAGGCCATGCAGTGTCGTGTTTTATTGTTGGTATATGGGCAACAGTTAGCTGGAAAATACCGCAAGGTGAACAGGAAATTCACCACGTGGAGGGCAAGAAATAGACTAGAGGTCAGTCAGGTTGTTGGCGGTTAGTAAGAAGTGGCGACACGTGCAAGTATATAGTTCTATAAGTTGGTGTGTAGAAGCGTTCATATAGTTTTGTGTACTTGTATATATTGATGCGTGAGAGCACATTTGTGTATAATTCTACAAACTACACAACTCAAGTGATGTCGAGAGAAAAGAATGCTATTGATAAATAATAACAATAATAATAATAATGATGATAATAATATTATTAATAATAATAATAATAATAATGATAATAATAATAATAATAATAATAATATTAATAGTAATAAAAGTAACGGTGACAGATGTAATACTGATAATAATGATAAGTAATACTGCTATCACCATTACTACCATGACCACCAAAAACAACAATAATAGATGAGACGGTATTGGCTTAAGGTGGTGAGCTGGCTGAATCGTTAACACGCCGGGCGAAATGCTTTGCGGTATTTCGTCTGCCGTTACGTTCTGAGTTCAAATTCCGCCGAGGTCGACTTTGCCTTTCATCCTTTCGGGGTCGATTAAATAAGTACCAGTTACGCACTGGGATCGATATAATCGACTTAATCCGTTTGTCTGTCCTTGTTTGTCCCCTCTATATTTAGCTCCTTGTGAACAATAAAGAAATAGGTACTGAGGCTGGTAGTTAGGCATATTAACATTGATTTGATTGAAATCTAAAATATCTGGAAAATTGTAGGGATAGTAGCAATAGAATTCAACGAAAAGAGGAATGTTTTTGACAACATTCTTCAATATAGCCACACAATTATTTCTTTAATTGCGGTCAAAATAAGAAAACTTTGACGTACCCACCATACCGAGACGACTAAGGCGCTCACCAATTGCCGAAAATATTTCGATGAATAAAGCGGGATATATATGTACACACACGTCACTCCTTGCAACACCTATCTGTGTTCGGTTTGTCCTTACACAGAGGCCATCCGGATTCCCGTTTGCGCCGTGAACAGGAATTAATCTTCTCTCTTCGCTCTTATACGCCATTTGGTCTCAACTCTCCCCCCTCCTAATCTAACCCCCTCTCCCCCCTCCTCACCTATCCTTTCCCCCCCGACCCCTACTTCTTCAGTCTTCATCCTTTCACCCCTACTCCCCTTCCCTTCTTCCCTCTTTCTCCCTCCCTCCTTCCCTCTGCTCCCTCACTCCCTCACTCCCCTTCTCTCTCCCCCTCTCCCTCTTTCCTCCTTCCCCCTCCTCCCCCCTCCTCCCCCTCCCCCTTCATTCTCCCCATCCTCTCTCTCCCCCATCCTCTCCTCTTCCCCTCTTCTTCCCCTCCCCTTCTCCCCCCCCTTCTCCCCATCCCCCTCTTCTCCTCACTACACCACACGACTTTACACATTACATCATATATGATGTGCCATACTAATACATACACCAACTAATACATACTAATACGTACTAATACATACTAATACATACTAATACTTACACCAACCCTATACATACACACGTCCAGACCCCTCATACGCACTTATACTCTCTCATACACACACACACACACTTATACATACTAATACGTACTAATACATACTAATACATACTAATACATACACCAACCCCATACATACGCACGTCCAGACCAATCCTACGCACTAATACTCTCTCATACACACACACACACACCCTTATAGATACTAATACATGCACCAACCCTATACATACACACGTCCAGACCCCTCCTACGCACTATTAGCTGGTCCTTCAACCCTATTATCAACCCTATTATCAACCCTATTATCTCCCCTTATTTCGCTCTCGCCTCTCATGTTTGATCTTTGACCTCTGGCCGAAATCAGATCGCCATGTTGATTCGTTAGCTACTGCACGCATTTTTTTCTCCTTCTTTCTGTGTTTTTTTCTCTCTGTGTATCTTTCTGTTGAAGAGCGTAGGCTCGAAACGTTAAAGACTTGTTTTATTTATATTTCCTGAGCGCCATACTAATACAATTGTTCGTTTGTTTTCCACCTGCCTTCGTCTTTTGTCTATTTTCATAAAGCTTCCCGTATATATATATATATATAATATATATATATATATATATATTATATATATATACGAGTGAGTGGACAGACGAATAAAAGGCATTCAACCAATTTATTGGGAGTTACATGTATGGATCAAAATAGTTTGATTCAAATTCCTTGGTACTCTTGAGTTTCAAGCACGATGTTAGTCGTCAGCAATTTTGAATTTGAATAACAAAAGTTGATTGTTATTAGTGTAGGTTGGACTGCGATTGGT
>NW_021825438.1:0-15881 GCF_006345805.1 Octopus sinensis | reverse complement strand
TCGTTTCTCTTCTTTTCAAGGAAAAATATTTCTCCAGCGTTCGCTATTTTACCATTGTTCTGGTCTAACGATCCTCCACGTTTGTTTTCGTTCCGTTTCCTTGTATGTCTCCACTGTCCTGTTTTTGTTGCCAACTTTGGCCCCTCCCCACGTAAATCCAAAATTTATTTTGATACTTATGTGAGCAACTGTCTTCGAGACTCATAATGTCGTTGAATGCTCGAAATGAGGAGTAGATTGACAGCCGACCACTGATGAATTGTCTTTCTTTGTGTTACTTGTCTTGTTTTCCACTTGTTCTTTCGTTGTTTCCGTACTGAACTTATTTGTTTTCTTTACGCATTAACTCACTTGTTTTCGTATTGGTGACGTCCGCACCAATATATGCATATGTATATATATATATATATATATATATATATATATATATATATATATATACTGTGTGTGTGTGGTGTGTGTGTTTGTATGTATATTATATATATATATCAAATGGCAGTGCCCCAGCATATTTATATTATTATTTGATTGAACGCCATGCATCCATTTCTTCATCTTTTTGATGCTGCTCTACTCTATACTGTATTCTCCCATCCTTTTCTCTAATTCCCTCTTCTTCACCTTCACCGTTTTCTATCTCTTTCCCTTTCTCCCTCTTTCTCTTTTTCTCTCTCGTTGCTCACACGTGACCATCATCCATCTTTCTTTTCCTCACGTGATCATCTTTCTTTCTCCTTCAGGACTGTCCTAAAGACTGGACTATTCTACCTCTCTCTCTCTCTCTCTCTCTCTCTCTCTCTTCTATCTATTCTGTTTTCAAAGAAAATATTTCTCCGGCATTCGCTATTTTACCCTCGTTCTGGTCTAACGACCCTCCATGTTTGTTTTTGTTCGGTTTCCTTGTATGTCTCCACTGTTCTGCTTTTGTTCCCAACTTTGAGCTTCCATAAAACCAAAAATTTTATTTTGGTACTTATGGGAGCAACTGTCTTCGAAGACTCATATATGATGTTTTATGCATGTTTTCCGTAGTGTTACTAAAAACATGCATAAAACATCATCATAAACAATATTGGTAGAACAATTCCACCAAAACCTCGACCAAGCGCAAACATAACAGGCCGCTTGCAGTTGCGTGGGACAGAAGTATTTGTACGTACAGTCATAGAGGCCAGCTGCCCTACTGGTATGAAAAATCTCTTAAAAATCAAAGAAAGTGATCGTAACTACGGACAACTGCTTCGAATCCTTCATATTTTATACTCAGAATATAAACAATGACATTTACACTAATAATAATTATTGGATTTGGATTTGTTAGTAAATGTCTAGGTCACCATCTCGAAAAGCTGGGTTTTTCAGAAATAGAGATCAACCATTACAAATACAATTTGTAAGCAGAATAGTAAAAGTATGCAAGATTTTCCTCAAGTTCAACATTTGACATAGCTTTTGCTATTTTCATTGGCAACGATGAGGGATGTATTTCTGATAGAGACCAGCTGCTTCATTCTAGGAAGAACTCGAATTGCTAAAAATAGATGAGAACTTACACGCACTAACATGCACACACATTCACATTATGTGTATATATATATACGCACACATATACATATATACACACATGGACATATGCATGTATGTATGTGTATACGTATGTATGTACGGTCTCAGTGATTCTCTACTGTTTATATGTTTATATTTTTGATAGAAATATGTCTCCCTTTGTTTTCATTGCCTCAATTGTAAGCAAAGAATAAATAACAAACATAACAACGTTAAAGACAACAACAATAATAGCAATAGTAACATCAAAACATCAACAATAAAATCAGCAATAATAATAATAATAATAATAATAATAATAATAATAATAATAATGATAATAATAATTTATTTAATTGCTATACAGACATCTAGTGATATTAGATCATCGTAAAAATAACATGGAACATATACATTCAATATGAAATTGTCAAACAAATAATACTTGAGTAGCTAGCATACCTACCTAGACGTATATATATAATATATATCTATATATATATAATATATATATATATATATATATATATATATATATATATATATATATATAGATATGTATATATCTATGTTATATATATATCTATATATGTATATATATATATGTATATATATATATATATATATATATATATGTATATATATATATAATATATGTATATATATATATATATATATATATCTATGTATATATGTATATATATATATTATATAGATGTATATATGTATATATATATAGTATATGTATATATATATATGTATATATATATATATGTATATATATTATCTAGTGATATATATATATATATTATATATATATAGATATATATATATATATATATATATATGTATATATATATATATCTATATATGTATATATATATATATATATATATATATATATATATATATATATATGTATGTATGTATATATATATATATATATCTATATATATATTGTCTATGCGTTGTTTGTTTCGCACATCACAAAAATACTATATAGACTTGAAACATTTTAACATTAGACTTTTGTTTTGTACTGGAAGAAACAAATACATTAAGTATAGATATATATATCTATAGATATATATGTATAGTTGTTTTTATGCACACACATACTCATATATATATATCAAAATAAATAACAACAGATGGATAGTGTGTCAACTTCCCACCGCTGTTTCCATCGAATTTTTAACTGATTGATGGAAGTACTATCAATGCGACGTGATGTTGTACTAAAACAGTATAGGTCCCACATAAATCATGGACTGTGCATTTAGTTCAATGTGCATTTCTTGATTAGCCTCAGGGCTATTGATATACTCAGTCGGGTGCAGTTAATAGTATACCTAACCTGAATATCTTTTTGCCTGTACTTTGGTACCCGCATATGTATTCCTCTATTTTTGTTGTGTTCACATTTTATTTTTCGACCCGACCCGGTGCTTTATCATTTAAGAGCCTGATTCACTTGAATCCTGATCTGTTTTATATATATATATATATATATATATATATATATATGTGTGTGTGTGTGTGTGTGTGTGTGTGTACATAAATGTATATGAATATATACATATATATTCACAAGAATTAAAGAAATTCTCATGGAACTAGACCACTACGTGAGTATATTTCTTATGGGTGATTTCAACTTCCCCAACGTCAAACGGCCGCTCTCAGGAACGACTCATTGCAAACAACCACAGGCGGAGTCGCTGCTTAACTTCACCAATGGCCTATTCATGGCCCAAGTTGTACTCAGACCAACTAGGGCAAGTAACATTTTGGACTTCTGCTTCACGAACAATATGGACATCGTTTATGATGTGAAAGTGACGCCGACATTAGTCTCGGATCGCAACATAATAAAGCTGTCTATGATTGGGCCGAAAGTGGCCAGAGATATACAGCCTAAAGGAAGCACCCGAAATCTCTCCAATCTGTGAGGGAGCAGACTGGAAATTGATCCAAAAAGAGATCCTCAAACAGGTTTGGCCGAAATGTCTCTCAACACCAGACATTGGCATGAAACTAGAATATTTCATATCTGTTATGCAAGCCATATGCCAGAAATATGCCCCAGAGCACAAAGCCAAAACAAATAGGAACAAGATTCCAAGGGAGAGGAAGATCCTCATGAGACGACGGACAAAGGTTGAAAATCGTCTCAACCAAATTCCCAAAAGTAGCGAAAGGTCCCGCCTAAAAACAACACTGATGGAGATTGAAAAAGACTGCAACAATCCTATGTGAGGGAGAGAGCAGACAAAGAAGCCTAGGTTATAAAAAACATTAAGTCAAATCCAAAGGCCTTCTTTCATTATGCGAAAGAAACAGCCTCAGTACGCTGCAAGATAGGACCCCTCTTCCAAAAGGATGACTCGCTCACAGATAGTCCAACAAGGATTAATGAGGTACTGAAAGGTACTGAAAGACCAGTTTGAACTGGTCTTTCAGTACCTTTCAGTGTCTTTACCACCCCGTTGGAACACAGACAAGTGAACGAACCAGTAGACTTTTTTGCCGCCTCACCTATAAGTAGCGACGCACTTACGATGGAATACATCGACATTAGCGAAGAAAATATTACTACTAGCCATAGATGAGGTGGACCCAAACTCAACTGCTGGTCCTGATGTTTTCCCAGCAATCCTCCTCAAATCATGTGAGCGTGCCCTGGCAAAACCTCTCCACATTCTCTTCTAGAGCTTTCTTGCAAATGGCAGACTGCCAAGCAAGCTGAAGGAGAGAGTTATATGCCCAGTCCATAAAGGGGGAAGCAGAGCAGATGCAAAAACTATAGGCCTATATGTCTGACTTCACACATCTGCAAAGTCATGCAACGGATAGTTAGAGGGAAACTAATCGCATCCCTTGAAGAAAAGAACTTGCTGAGTGATACTCAGCATGGCTTTCGATCAGGTAGGATCTGGCTGACTCAGCTTTTTCAACATTATGATTGGGTGTTGAGGCAGTTACTCAACAACTCAAATGTGGACGTAATATACCTTGATTTTGCAAAAGCTTTTGACAAAGAGGTTTGTTGTATGATATGCTACAAACTGCGTGATCTTGGCAGAGCCGGAAAACTTGGAGAGTGGTTACATGACTTTCTGAAAGATAGAAGTCAGGCAGTAGTGACCAGTGGAGCCACCTCAATGAAAACACAAATAGTGAGCGGTGTTCCACAGGGAACTGTCTTGGGACCACTGCTTTTTATAGTGGCCCTCTCAGACATGCCCTCAACTTCCCGGATAGCCACCCTTGCTAGCTATGCAGACGATACTAAAGTCTCGCAGAAAATACAAAACCCCAGTGATGTTGCACATCTGCAGCAGAAGTTCTACTCAATTTACAGATGGGCTGAGTATAATAATACGCAATTTAATGCTGAAAAAATTCCAAGTCCTGCGCTACCAGCGTCCAAAACTGAATACGAAACTTACAAGGTACACTAATCCACAGGGAATTACAATCCCAGAGCCTAAATCAGTGAGGGACCTGGGTATCGACATGAGTAATGATACCTCTTTCCAAGGGCACATTACCAGGATGGCGACAAAGTGCAAACGACTTGCTGGATGGGTCCTGAGAAATTCAGAACCAGAGATGAAGAAACTATGATGGTCCTATGGAGGACATTCGTCCTCAGCTGCCTGGATTACTGCTCCCAGCTATGGTCACCCAAGAGTGTAAAATTAACAGTGGACCTTGAGGCATTCACAAAAAAGATCCACTCATTGCAACAGCTCAGCAACTAGGAAAGGCTGAAACAGCTAAGACTCTACTCTCTGGAGCGAAGGCGGGGCAGATATGCAGTAATATACATCTGGAAAATGCTGGAAGGTATTGTGCCAAATTTTGGCATTGAAAGTTGCACCAATGCCAGAACTGCTCGACACTGCATAGTGGCAAAGATCCCAGCAATGCCATTGCGCTTCAGGACCAGTTACTGCAACAGCCAGGATTACAAGGGCCCACAGCTTTTTAATATTCTCCCAAAGAACCCGAGGAACCTACATAATGTAGATGTAGGCGTTTTTAAATCAAGACTGGACCTTTTCCTGTCGAGGGTAGCTACATCAAACTCCATTCTTCACTAAATACCACATATTGGAGGAAACTCTCAGTAATAACAGAATAGCAAACTGGAAGTGCATCGGCATGTCCACAGCTCCGAGCTGAAACTAGAAAAAAAACTATATATATAATATATATGCATATATACACATATATACATATACATATATACATGTATGTATGTGTATGTATATATATATATATATATATATATATATATATATATATATACGTATAAGTATATATACATATATACATATATATACACATACATATCTACACACACACACACATATATATATATATAGACATATATACATATATATATATATACATATATATATATTATATATATACATATATATAATATATACATATATACATATATATATATATATATTATATATATATATATATATAATATATATATATATATATATATATCGAGAGAGAGAGAGAGCGTTGCTACTAAGGTTGACATGAACCAAAGCAAGCCAATAATATATATTCGCCATGTGGAAGAGTATATCTGCTAATTATGGAATAAGCGTCCTCTTTGCACTTGTAGCTTTGTGTAGAACATGTCTGTACAGAATGCCTAATGCCATAATTATATATGTGTGTGTGTGCGCGTGTGTGTTTTATGTATGTATGTATGTACGTTATGTTTTTAATCATTTAAATTCTTCCTCTAAAGAAGGAGTTGGTTTCCAACAATGATACAAGGCTCCATATTTGGATCGTAGATAACGAAAACACTGTCAAATTTTAAATCTGAGAAAAGTCTTGCATAGCTTCACTGTTCCGCTTACAGAGTTTATCTATAATGTGGGAATCAGTTGGCTAATTTCTTTTTCTGAAAATCCAAGCTTATCCAGACTGACAGTTGGGCATTTACTTACAAAAGCAAGTGCTCAAATTCCTATTGGTTGGTTGGTTGGTTGGTTGATTTTTTGGTTGGTAGGTAGGTAGGTAGGTACGTACGTACGTAGGTACGTAGGTAGATAGATAGATAGATAGATAGATAGATAGATAGATAGATAGATAGATAGATAGATAGATAGATAGATAGGCAGACAGGCAGGTATTCCTGTTCTGTTGATTAAGCTATTAAGTGAATGACTATTCTTCACTGAAAAGATCCAATAACACTGAAACATGCCCATATTCGCCAGTAATTCTATTAGATATTGCACTACATTTCTCACTGCAATAATTATTTCCGCTTATGAAATTATGACTGACAGCTTATTCCTTCTTCGATTTTGTTTTTCTGTTTCATTTTCAGTTGTCTCCCTTACTTTTGTTTCGTTTAGAGTAGAATTGTTCTATAACACTTAACTTCTGATCTGTAAGAATGTAGATGCGATCAGTTAAAGTTATCTTGCTCTCTGCATGAGATATGTTGGCATTTACTGCAATGCATACATGCTTGCAATTACGTATATATAAGTAACTGTAGGGGTAAGCAAATTTAGGCAGATCAAGCCTTGTGGTCTGTCGAAACTAGCTTATCCTTACATTTACTTCTATACCCGTTAAAGTTTAAATCTCTGGAACACTACTAAGTGTGTTCTATGCAGAGAATAACTTATTCTCATCTATGAACTATATATATCTTTCACTTGTTACAGTCATTAAACTGCAGTCATTCTAAGGCACCACCTTGAAGGGTTTTAGTCGAAGAAATCAACCCCAGGACTATTTTCTTAAAGCTTAGTACTTGCTCTATTGTTCTCTTTTCTGCCGAACTGCTAAGTTATAGGGAAGTAAACACATCAGCCCTAGTTTTCAAGCGCCGATGGTCACTCACACACACCACACACACACACACACACACACATAATTACGACGTGCTTCTTCCAGTTTCTGTTTACCAAATACACTCACCGGCTTTTGTCGACCAGAGGCTATAACAGAAGTAACTTGCCTAAGGTACCACGCAGTGAGACTGAACCTGGAACCATGTGGTTGGGAAGCAAGCTTCTTAACATACAGCCTTACCTGTGCCTATATATGTATTCTTAAACATATATGTATAGGCACAGGCAAGGCTGTATGTTAAGAAGCTTGCTTCCCAACCACATGGTTCCAGGTTCAGTCTCACTGCGTGGTACCTTAGGCAAGTTACTTCTGTTATAGCCTCTGGTCGACAAAAGCCGGTGAGTGGATTTGGTAAACGGAAACTGTATATATGTATACTTACACGTTTGTGGATGTACAATTCTCCTTTTGTTAAGATTGCAAAATAATTTAATGGGCATTCCTAACGCTGTGATGACTTATAAAAACATTAAATATATTTTATAGTGTATTATGGTTATATAACGAAATACAACCTGCCTACGAGGCATTAATGTACAATTCTCCATCGTCACTTTAACGTCTTAAATATACACGCGGCATACCGAATAAAAGCCAAAGAGGCGAATTCAGGATTCACCTATAGGGTGAAATAATGTGTAATTGTTTACTACAAGAAATTTCCCGTTGTTCCATATTACTCAATATTATTAGCTAGAGCCTGAATCATACTAGTGTGCTTGTAAGATACCTACCCAGATTCCATATCCCAATCTATTTACACTATATATATATATATATATACATACCTATATATGTGAGTGTGTGTGTGTGTGTGTGTGTTTATGTATGTATGTATGTGTGTATGTATATATAAATGTTTCTATGTAAGAATAAAATCAATTTTACATGTGTGTGTATGTGTGTGAGTATATGTGTGCGTGTACGTGTATATATACGAATCTATATAACTTACTTGTACAGGCAATTGACACTGCGGGGCAATCCCATCGTCGGCTATAGAACGGAAAACACACTGAATTTGGCATTTTGCCCCCAATGTAGTTCTTTCCAGCAGTTCTAAGCAGCGTTAATGCTACTAAGGAATATTCAATTTCCTTTGGCATGCATACAAGTTCGATTTTCTTCTTTTCTGTTATATTTGCAGTGAGCTTTGATCTTTCTTTTCTCTTTCTTTTTGCATACCACTGCATTACAATGATTAGAGTAGTATATTTTTCTTTTCTTTTTTTTCTTTCCTCTGCAGTTCAGTTATCGTAATACATCGTGAATCTAGTCACTATCCCATGATATCCCATGATATCTTTCACTGAGAGCAACTTTCAATGCCATTCTCATACTGCTTATGATTCACTGAGTCATTCATAGAGTAGACACTTCCTTTCATGGGACAAACTACTTAACACTCACAACTTTTTCATTATGTCAAGTCAAGCCTTGCTTGTTATGATACTTGGGAATAGCTTCATAATTGCAATAAGACTAGGGAGCATGAGGCCTCTCTCCAACCTCTTCTGCGCCTTTTACTCATTATCACTATCCAGACATTGAGATCTTAACTTACTTTTATTTATGCTTCTGCGTTGCCTTTCTTTGCACTTCATGTGAAAAGCAAGCGGTGAATGTCTTTGCATCAATAACGACGAATTAATGCTTCGTTCGCTTACAGGAATTTTAAAAAATGTTTTCAATTTAATTTTTGGGGGCTCAAAAAGCAAAAGCAAGGCCATGTAGGGGGACATGGAGTTACGTACAGGGCGGGTGTTCACACAAAGAGTTCAGGCCATTTCTGGTCAAGAGAGACTTTGAACCGAGCGGTCGTCGGCATCTTCACTATCTCATCCGGCAGCTTATTCCACGGATCCGCAACCCGGACTGAGAAATTGAGATGAAATCGTCGCAGATAGAGCTTTTCGGAGTGACCCCGCAGCCGACGCTCTGGAGCAGGAGTGAAGGACTGCTTTTTCGAGAGGTTACACTTTCCGCTTATGACGTTGTGAGCAAGAATGAGATCACCACGGCGTCGTCGTTTTTCTAGAGCGTCTTCAGCCTTTCTTCATAAGACAAATGCTTGAAACCAAGAACCATGCGGGTAGCCAGCTTCTGGACTCTTTCGAGATGATGTATATCTTTGAGGAGATAAGGAGAAGAGGCTTGAATCCCGTACTCCAATATGGGTCTCACCAGCGTGACATAAAGCGGTAGGAATATGACTGCTGTGAGCATTCCGAATGATCGTCGAATCAAAAACAGAACTCCGCATGCTTTTTGGCAGCATGGACGCATTGGGCCGAAGGCGAAAAGGAATGTACAGTTCTTAGTAAATCTACCATGAATAGTGAGCAAGAGGTGACATGAATATTGATTTCAAATTTTGGCACAAGTCCAGCAATTTCGGGACGATAGGTGGGAAGAGTCAGTCGATTACATCGACCTCAGTACTCAACTGGTATTTATTTTATCGATTCCGAAAGGATGAACAGCAAAGTCTACCTCGGCGGAATTTGAACTCAGAACGTAAAGACAGACAAAATGCCGCTGAGTATATTGCCCGGCGTGCTAGCGATTCTGCCAGCTCACCGCCGTAAAGGTAACATGAATATTGCGCAAGTGACACTCTCTTGCAGTGCACTGAGATAGACTCTTTCGCGAACTTGTAAAGGGCTTTGGGATTTATTTTTATATTTCCAACCACCCTGGTTTCTCTTTCTACTCTTCCTTTTCATGGGAGGGTCTGAGTTTATTTTGGATCTCTACAAGTCTCTCTTCTAGGAGGGATGTCTCGCTGTCAATAAGTTGTTTAAGTGATTGAAGATCTTTATTCTCTGTCTCATAAAGACTCTCCTGTCTCGAAGAATGATGTTTTTGTATGTGGCTGTTCTCTTCTCTGGAACAAATTTAATGCGTATGGCTCTCCTCATTGACATGAATTTTTAAAGTTTCATATCAAAATCTTGCATACAGAGACTTTTCGGTTAATTCTGATGGCTAATCTGTTTTTCAATTGACTTCCAGCCAGCGTTGTAGAAGATCAAACTAGACAAAGTTTCGCTGCCACCTGTGCGGAATACATATTAATTGGTTTTGGACCATACATCGTCATTTTTACAATGAGGTCTGACTCGATTGTCGGCGTTATTTTCACGTTGTGGATAAGAACTACATTGCTGGCGAAACAGAGGTCTAAAATGTTATCATTTCTGGTTGGAGAGTGTATTGTTTGCTCCATGAACGGCATTTCTGTGAGGTTAAATAGAGATTCTGCTTGGTTACGCTCTTTGCATGTCATTCCTGACATTATGCAGACTTCGGGTCATTTGATGTTGGGGAAGTTGAAGTCATCCATCAGAAGTATATTAACATTTTGATCCAGCATTGTTAGTACTTCTTTTGTGTGTGTGTGTGTGTGTTGTGTGTGTGTGTGTGTGTGTTTGTGTAAGTATAGTTTTATACCTATATATATAAATATATATATTATATATCTAAAAATGTATAATATAGATATATCCGTGCACCAGCACGGCCGCAATCAAATTACTGAAACAAGATATATATATATATATATAATATATATATGTGTGTGTATGTGTGTGTGTGTGTGTGTGTGTGTGTGTGTATGGAATGTATGCATGTATATGTATGTATGTATGTATATATATATATATATATATATATATATATATATATATAAATATATATATATATCCATATATATACGTACGGATTTAGGGCTTTTCGTCTTAAACACTTCGGTCTAATGCGCTGTGGTCTAAGGGACTTTGGTCTAAAGTGACTTTTGTATAAATACACTATAGTCTAAAGACATTTTGTCTGAATGCCCTTTGTATAAAGACATTTTTGTCTAAACTCACTCTGGTCTAATAACTATTTTGCGTATAGAATCTATAAAAAAAATGTAAAAGATCTAAATAGCTATACTCTAATAATCCTTTTTGTCTTGAGACGAAAATGCCCAGACAAAAGTGCCTTTAGACGAAAATGCCTTTAGACTAAAGTGGTTTAGACCAAAGTGTTCTAGACCAAAGTGCCGTATCCCGTAAGTATGTATTCCTTTATTCCCTTTCTCTCTCATTACCTCTATGCTTACACAAAATATATAATATATTGGGAGTTTGCATGTCAAACATGAAGTAACATGTGAATGGCGATTTGTCAAAACAGGTGAAGATTTAAATAAAAGATATGAACATTCTAGCGTGTAAACCGGTACATACCAAACATGTATAATCGTTGCTATTATGTTAAACTGTCGTATGCCCAAATTTGGCCAAATATATATTTTTTCAATATTTATATTTGCTTGCGATACCCGATTCTTTTGATTAAACAATCGTGTCTCCAGCAGTCATTTTTACATAATAGCAACGAAAGTATTTCTGTGGCTACATACACAACCACTCTAATACATTTCTATCCATCTATCTAAATATATATATATACCGGAGTAAACACATAAATGTGAAATAAGGTGGAAAAAAGAGTACTCAAATACCAGGGGTAGAGTAATATATATATATATATATATATATATACGTACCTAAATACATACATGCATACACACATATACATACATATTCATATATACATACATATACCTATAGTGGCGTATATATGTATGTATACACATATCCTCATACACATATACGCCCCTTTATAATTAGCATGGCCGCGGCCTTCGGGCTAAAACATTTTTAAGGATTTTAAGGATTTATACATATATGTTTGTATTGGTTGGGACCCCCTTCGGTCATGACTGACCGTGGGTTTGCACCTAGAAAGTTACCCTCCAAGGTACAAGTCCGGGCAAGGTTGTTTATGGAAGACCAGCAGTCGCCCATGCATACCAGCTTCCCCTCTCCACGCCACCAGTGTTATCCAAGGTAAAGGTAAAGGGGCCGATACAGCTTGGCACCTGTGACGTCGCAACTCGTTTCTACAGCTGAGTGAACTGGAGCAACGTGAAATAAAGTGTCTTGCTCAAGAACACAACACACAGTCCGGTCCGGGATTCGAACCTCACAATTTCACGATCGTAAGCTCGATGCTCTAACCACTGAGCCATACGCCTTCACTTATGCTTACACATGTTTGTATACATGTATATATATATATATAATTATAAATAAATATAGGGATGGTATTATTATAATACCATCACAAGTGATAAGCGAATTATCAGCTGTACAGGCAAATTAATAAAATATATACATACAATATTAGATATGTACACATATACATAAGTATATGAGTATATAAGTATATAAGTACATGAGTAGTATCGCTAATGGTAGAAGTCAAAAAATACTTCTGTACCACCGAATAGTCACAAATCTATTACAGACAAGATAGGAAAAATATCAGTGAACAATAATAATATCTTGCCTCAAATGGGTCAGAACAAGTAAATGCTTATATATATATATATATATATAATATATATATATATATATAATATATATATATATATATATATATATATATAATATATATATATATATATATATATATATATATATATATATATAAGGATTTACTTGTTCTGACCCATTTAGGCAAGATATTATTATTGTTCACTATATTTTTTTCCTATCTTGTCTGTAATATATGTGTATGTAGGTATGTATGTATGTATGTATGTGTATAATATATATATATGTGTATATATATATATATATATATGTATGTATTGTATATATATATATATATAATATATATATCACATAATACATACATATATATATATATATATATATATATATATATATATATAATATATATATATAATATATATATATATATATATATATATATATATTATCTGTGTGTGGTGTGTGATCATTGAATATGCGCAGTATAAAGATACGAGCTGCTGATAATTTCTTGTGCAAACACGCATCTAAGCCGGTTTTCATGACACACTCTGTGTCTCGAAGTAGTCTATCAGACTTTAAGACCATGAAGATTGCTTGGAGACAATGGGCGTGTTATAACAACCTGCCTAGACGTGTCTTCACAACAAGATTCTTTTAATAGCTTATATCGTAAAACTATTAAATACTACATGTAATGTAAATTTCTCTATTATAAGTACATTTCTGTATTATTAATACATTCTGTATTATTAGTACATTCCTGTATTATTAGCGCATTCAGAGGCGCGTAGAAGCCAACTGACGTGCGTGCATGCACGCGCTCTCGTGTGTGTGGTTGTATGCTCGCGAATTATCTTAAACAAGGCGAGGAAAGGGACTTATCCAATAATAGCAACCGGTTTACAAAGTTTCTTGCAAGAGGAATTCAAGGTGACGATGTGTGAAATTTCAGCTTCCAGCAAATTATATTTCTATCCAGTTAGATAGCTATTGATCTATCTCTCTATACAAACATACGCGCGCAGGCACACAAATATGTAAACGCATGCATGTATATATGTGTGAGTATATATTCGTATGTGTGTGTGTGTGTGTGTGCGTGTGTGTGTTGGTAGCCTTCATTTGTAGGCGGCCTAGGAGGTTTGTATGTGTAACATCATCTCAGATGTGTGAAAGCTGTTGCATTGTGAGTTCCATTTGAGGCATATATATATATGTGTGTGTGTGTGTGTGTGTGTGTGTGTGGTGTGTGTGTGTGGTGTGGTGTGTGTGGTGTGTGTGTGTGTGTGTGTGTGTGTGTGTGTGTGTGTGCGTGTGTGTGTGTGTATGTGTACATACATTTCCATCTATGGATTAACAAGGCCATCAATGATTTCATGCGAATAATTTTTTCGTAAATTATTTGTTCCGCATTGAAATATTGTCGATCTCGGCAGGACTTGAACTCCGAACGTAAAGATGGTGGAAATGCCGATAAGCATTTTGCCCGGCATGCTAACGATTCTCTCCTCTCGCCGCTTTATGAAAAGGAAAATGGAATAATAATATAGATTTCAAATTTTGGCACAAAGCCAGCAATTATTGGGAGGGGACAAGTGAATTACATAGACACCACTGATTAACTGGTACTTATTTTATCGAGCCTGAAAGGATGAATGAAAGGCAAAGTCGACCTCCGCAGAATTTGAACTCAGAACGTAAAGATCGAAATGCTAGTAAAGGTCGAAATGCCAGTAAACATTTTGCCCAGCGCGCTAACGATTCTGCCAGCATGCGTCTTAAGGTAATATAAATATTTGTATCAGATTTTAGCACAAGGCCAGCAATTCCAGAGGAGAATCTAAGTCAATGACATCGACTCCAGTGCTCAAATTCCACCAAGGTCGACTTTGTTTTTCGTTCTTTTAGGGTCAATGAAATATGTACCAATTGAGCACTGGGCCGATGTAATCAACTTACCTTCTCCTTGTGCCAAAATTTAAAATTCATATCAAATTCGTTTAATAATATGCTTACATTCTCTCAGCTCTTCATGTGATATGAAAGAAACCAAACCAAACACATCGATACCGTATAGTCCATGTGACTTTTTGCTCACTGACGAGTGCACTGCGCTGTACGAAACCAATGGGCAAGTGGCACAAAATTAATATATGTACTGATATTAATTTTTCTGATTTCACGTGATTCTTGCGAGTATATTTGCACATATATATTAGATTACATTATAGTACGGCCTGTATCGAATATTGGACTCTGTTTCTACAAGATAAACCTATATTGCGAGATTTATTAGGAAATATTTGTATACACACATACTTATATTTATGTATGCATGTACGATTGTACATATGAATATATATATATATACATATATATATATATATATATGGATGGATGGATGTGAGTGTATATAAATCTTTCTCTCTCTCTTCTATATATATGTATGTGTATATATATACATATATATATACGCACACATACATATATGTATACATATATATATATACATATACATATATATATATTTATATATATATATGCATACATATATATATACATATATATAACATTATATATATACATATATATATAATATATATATACATATATTATACCATACATACATATATGTATATATTATATATATATATATATATAGACATGCATACGTACTTAAAGACATATATGTGTGTACACCTCACACAAATAAACACAAATAAACACACAAACACACACACTTGTACATGTAACTGCATTCAAGTTTGCTTCGCTTAAGTAATTACGTAAATATAGGTTGCATCGAAATAAAGTAGGGGAGGGGGAGTTGTATAGAGGTTTGTAGTGTGAATGATGTTGAGAGCAAATGGCGAGTTGCCAAAATATGAAGACCCAAACTCAGTGGTTTGAACTTTCAAATCACTGCTTTATTATCGTTCAGTCAAAGTTTGGCAACACAAATGAGAATAAGCAAATAAATCGATAATCCGGAGCATTAATGATTCGGGTGAAAAGGAGGATGAGTAAAAAAGA
>NW_021825437.1:12500-15931 GCF_006345805.1 Octopus sinensis | reverse complement strand
CACACACACACATATATATATATACATGCATATATATACATACATATATATACATATGTGTCCGGTGTGCGTGTGTAGTTAATAATAATAATAATATAATATATATATAATATATACTATATATATATATAAGTATATATATTTACATTCTTTATATATAAGTAGGTATGTAAATATAGTGGCTCTATATACATACACATATACATATACATATATATATACATGCACACTCGCGCGCACATGCATACACACGCACACACACATATATATACGTATTTATTGATGTGCACGCATACATACATACATGCACTTGTAAATTGTATATTCCTGTGTATGTATATTTACATATATGTGTGTATGTGTGTGTGAGTATATGTGCGTGTGTGTGTTTCATATACGTGTGTATATGTGCGCCCGTACATTTCTATGTGTGTGTACACATAGCTGCATGTTGTTGAGACATGTTCGTCTTTCGTGAGACTAATGTTGTCTCTTTGTCCTCCATGTTGTCCAACACGGAACCGTGTGTTTCCGATTGATTCAAATGATAACAACTGTATTCTTTACCTTCTTTACCAAATGTCTTCTTCGCAGATGTAGGAGAGGAATATATCTCTTTAAATACGTACATGTTAGATAAAATGTAATCGATAACGTAATATCCACAAAGCTGTCTAGAAATTACTGGATTTTAATTGTTCTTGTTTTCCAATTTTTTTTTCTTTTGTGACTTCTTCAATTATCGTGTGTTGGATCTGATAAAATAATATCTCAGAAGAATCCTTTAAGCCATTTTAGAACATTTGAAAACTATTCTATAATTCATTTTCGTATCTGTCTCCATTCACCACACAGACATTATATATATATAATATGCCTTGTGTGGAATGGAGACATATATATATATATATATATATATAATATATATTATATATATATATCTATATATATAATATATATATATATATATATACATATATATATATATATATATATATTACACACACACACATATATTATATATATATATATATACAATATATATATAATATCTATATATATATAATATATATATATATATAGATCTATATAATATAATATATATATATATATATATATAATATACAGAGAGAGAGACACACACACACCATATGTTTGTGTGTGTATCTCCACTTCTTTCTATCGCTTTTTATCAAACCTTTTTTTATTCACCAGTCGCATATTTGAAGGCTATATCCACAAGTTTTTTCTATTCTCTCTTTGTTTATTTCCTCTTATTCCTTTCTGTTGAAGAGCATAGGCTCGAAATGTAAAAGGCTTCCTCACTTCCCCTGTTTGTTGTTCATACACCTCTCTTCGTCTTTTGCTCTTCTGCAAATTCTGCTGGGAACCGTGTGTGAGAAAAGCAGCATCATGACGCGATTCCCTCTGCCAGAACTTTGGAAACGACATGCAATTCTATTTGGTATTCGTGCCGGAAATTCCAATACGTACATTTTAGTGTGTTTTGGGAGTAAATTTGAGGACAGTGCAATCTGAGGACATGTAAAATGAAACATCCTGTCAACATCATTGTGTTTGAAGAGATCGCAAGTGATGGCAAAGTAATGCGTCCATTCATCTTCCCATACGACCTCACACTCAACACGGATGCGCACAACAAGTTCTTGGAGGATGTACTTCCGCCAACAGGAATCTACACCATCCCACACAAGCAGGAGAATCCAGACATGCTCTCAGACATTTTCTGCGACTACATCACCACTAACATCTGGTCACTTAACTCTCCAGTCTGCAACCCCCTTGGTGATTATGTATAGGGCGCAATTGAGCGAGTGACCAGCAAAACTTCTACGAACACCAAAGATGAACTAAAGGTAAGGATTATGGCAGCATTTGCCAACTGAAACAAGGAGACCGTCCAGAAGATTTGCAGGAGATTCCGAAGTTGTCTGGGGGCTGTGGTTGATGCAAATGGCTATTTTATCGAATAAATTTATTCTTCAGTATTTCAAGATACTTCTATGTAAATTTGGTAAATATATCTGTTGAAATGAGATCTCAACTTTGTGTAATTTAAATAATATAATTTGTGTAATTTCAATATATATAATTTAAATATATATAATATATAATTTGTGTAATTTAAATAATATAATTTAAAGAATAATTTAAGTAATATATCTTTTGAAATGAGATTTCATCTTTGTGTAATTTAAACGACAATGTATTCACTACACCGTAAACACACACACACACATATATACGTGTTTGTGGTGTGTAAAAATATATGTATTTATGTATAGATGTATATATATATATATATATATATATATATATATATATATATATATATATATATATATATATATAAGTTTAACAATTAAGGATAATCTCTTAATAAGGGATCTTAACAAGAAATTATCGGGTAGCTAGCGTGAAAACCTCATAAAAGAAAAGAATTCGAAAATAATTTTTTTTCTTTTGAACAAATTAATTATATCTATATTGTATAGGGGCATTATTACACATAAATGCCTCACACTAGGAGGGACAAAGTCATTACTACCAAAATTATACTAATCATACCCAAATGCAGTTTTTCAAAGCAAGACATTTAAAAATCTTGTTAAGATCCCTTATTAAGAGATTATCCTTAATTGTTAAACTTATTCGAATACTTTTCATTACCCGACATGCAGTTCGTAAAAAGCCCGCCATTTACCGGATATATGATTTATAAACATTCCATGTGCTTGGCCGGAGTGAGCAGTTGTCTGTTCGTCTTCGCTACGTAAGGTTGGTAGTTTATTTATGATGTGTTCAGAATCAGTTCTGCTGACGATCATTAGACGTAAGTTGAATGTGAAATCACGGTGATACAGAACTAAATTCATTTTTTTAAATGTCTTGCTTTGAAAAACTGCATTTGGGTATGATTAGTATAATTTTGGTAGTAATGACTTTGTCCCTCCTAGGTGTGAGGCATTTATGTGTAATAATGCCCTCTATACAATATAGATAAATTAATTTGTTCAAAAGAAAAAAATTATTTTCGAATTCTTTTCTTTTATGAGGTTTTCACGCTAGCTACCCGATAATTTCTTGTTAAGATCCCTTATTAAGAGATTATCCTTAATTGTTAAACTTATTCCGAAATACTTTTCATTACCCGACATGCAGTTCGTAAAAAGCCCGCCATTTACCGGATATATGATTTATAAACATTCCATGTGCTTGGCCGGAGTGAGCAGTTGTCTGTTCGTCTTCGCTACGTAAGGTTGGTAGTTTATTTATGATGTGTTCAGAATCAGTTCTGCTGTGACGATCATTAGACGTAAGTTGAATGTGAAATCACGGTGATACAGAACTAAATTCATTTTTTTAAATGTCTTGCTTTGAAAAACTGCATTTGGGTATGATTAGTATAA
>NW_021825437.1:2500-7500 GCF_006345805.1 Octopus sinensis | reverse complement strand
TATTAAAGGCAAAGGGCGATACAGCTTGGCACCTGTAATGTCGCAACCCATTTCTACAGCTGAGTGAACTGGAGCAACGTGAAATAAAGGGTCTTGCTCAAGAACGCAACACACAGACCAGGCAGAGTTTACAAGACTTTAAAAGAACCTCATAAGAGGTGCTTGAAATACATAAAATTTAATGTTCTTTTTACTGCCGTGTGAGCACTTCCTAGGCTGATCTCCGTTTCCTGTGACACTTTGCATAAGGACTATGACGGGCTTGCCAACAGTTTATCAGAAACATTGGGGAGTTTTTCGTCTGAAAGAACCGTAGACCTACCGCATCTTGCTGTGTCTTCCACTGAGCCTGTGTTTCTAAATTTTCTTATCAAATTCCTCACACAGTGTCACGATGTACAACAACAGTATTTGGAAAAGTTTCACTGAACTCCTGTTTCACAGTATCTGTGTCCTTGTTTCCAGTTCGAAACACCCATTCAACTAAAAACGTACGTTCTTCAAATGTGACACGCTGAAGGGTAGACAATGACTGAGGGACAATGGCTGACACCCTGCCGCTCACGCTGTGATAGCCACGTTGCACATGCGCAGGATGAAAAGGTCCACTGCGGAGAGACGTTTTGAACACCTTGTATATAAGTATGGCTTACGGCCATATCACGTTGAAAGCACCGGTTCTCGTCCGATCACCGAATTTAAGCAACATCGAGACTAGTTAGTACTTAGATGGGTGACCGCTTGGGAAACCTAGGTGCTGTAAGCATTTCTTTGCTTTTTAAGGCGGCGGGCTGGCAGAAACGTTAGCACGCCGGGCAAAATGCGTAGCCGTATTTCGTCGGCCGTTACGTCCTGAGTTCAAATTCCGCCGAGGTCGACTTTGCCTTTCATCCTTTCGGGGTCGATTAAATAAGTACTAGTTACCCACTGGGGTCGATGTAATCGACTTAATCCGTTTGTCTGTCCTTGTTTGTCCCCTCTGTGTTTAGCCCCTTGTGGGTAGTAAAGAAATAGGTATTTCATTTATCTTTACATTCTGAGTTCAAATTCCACTGAGGTCGACTTTGCCTTTCATCCTATCGGGGTCAATTAAATACGTACTAGTTACCCACTGGGGTCGATGTAATCGACTTAATCCGTTTGTCTGTCCTTGTTTGTCCCCTCTGTGTTTAGCCCCTTGTGGGTAGTAAAGAAATGGTATATAAGTATATTCATAGACAGACCATAATTTTCCACCATTGTATCTGTATTTTTCCAAAGCTTAACATCCTTTCTCGTTGCCAACGGTTTAAACAAGCATGACCATCGCTGTTACCTGTGAAGTGTCAGTAGGACCCTTTCTCGTTGCCGGTCGTAATTTAAGTAATATTTGCTGAGGTCGAAGATGAAGAATTTGGAATGGTCACTCAATGATATATTTCAGGAGTTTCTGCTCCTTCATCAACAGCCATCCAACCCATTAACCACCGACGGACACATTGCTTAAAAAGCCCCTAAATACAGCGATCATCATCATCATTGTTCGACCGTGGTCGAGACAATGGAATTTACCATTCTACGCCAGACTTCATGGTCCATCATAGCATTACGGAGGTCCTGTTGCTGGATGCCTGTATCCCTGGAGATTACACCAGGGTAGGAGAGTGTGCGCCCTCTGGTATTGCGAGTAGATGGCTTCCAGAGGAGAAGAGTAGAAATTACTTCTTTTTCAGCTCTACAACAATGTCCAGCAAACTGGACTCTCTTACCTTTCACAAGAGATGACACAGGTGGTAGTTTCCCATACATTTGCATTTTGGTTGGATGGCGCTTCCACGAGAGATTTTGAGCTCTCATAAGGAGGCGAGTGTAGGTTCGATGGACGCTTTTGGATATACAGATTGTACATATTAAACACATTCCTGGAAGCTGGTCGGTAAATATTTACTGCGCAGTAAGTGGGGAAATTCCTGAACCATATTTGCAATATGCTGCACAGTCTATTATTTCCGATTCTGCTTTTACAGATGTTTTCTGTTAATTTCAATGTATGTTTAGACAGGGCAGATGCATTAATTTTGTCAAAATTCCTGAATAGGTGCGTGCGTGTTCTACATATCTGTATTTAAAGATTAAACTAAGGGAACTCTAAACAGGATAGGGAGGATAACCGCATAGCTACATACGCATGCACGAGAACGTATATATTGAAAAGAAAGACTTGAACCTATAAAGACATGTGTATGAAAACAACACTTACAGTTTCAATTTACACGTGCAATTACTGCCTTCTGTGGGAACCTTAATTGGAATTAAGATGCCTGGACTGTGGCATAGTAAAACGTTATGGAGTTTACGCAGCTTCCTTCTAAGTTAGCATCAATCTGTGCATGCATGCGTCCATCCATTTATTCATGTGTGTGTGTGTGTCTGTCTGTCTGTGTATCTATCTATCTTCATACATACCCATCTATCTATCTATCTGTCTGTCTATCTATCTATCTATCTATCTATCTATCTATCTATCTATCTATCTATCTATCTATCTATCTATCTATCTATCTATCTATCTATCTATCTATCTATCTATCTATTTCTCTTTTCTTTTGTTCCTTTTCCCGTTCTTTTTTTTTCCTTTTATTCTTTTAATTTTTTATTCTATTTATTTTTTTAAATTTAAAATTTTTTATTTTTTGTTCTTTTCTTCCTTTTACGATCCCTCTTGATCGAAAACCTACGCCACCCCCTTTTTTTCATCCCCCAAAAGAAAAGCTCTACCTTGTAACCTGTCCCATCTATGTGCAGCCCTGTGTGGCCAATAAAGAAACTTATCTATCTATCTATCTATCTATCTATCTATCTCTATCTATCTATCTATTTCTCTTTTCTTTTGTTCCTTTTCCCGTTCTTTTTTTTCCTTTTATTCTTTTAATTTTTTATTCTATTTATTTTTTTAAATTTAAAATTTTTTATTTTTTGTTCTTTTCTTCCCTTTTACGATCCCTCTTGATCGAAAACCTACGCCACCCCCTTTTTTTCATCCCCCAAAAGAAAAGCTCTACCTTGTAACCTGTCCCATCTATGTGCAGCCCTGTGTGGCCAATAAAGAAACTTATCTATCTATCTATCTATCTATCTATCTATCTATCTATCTATCTATCTACTATCTATCTATTTATCTATCTATCTATCTATCTATCTATCTATCTATCTATCTATCTATATATCTATCTATCTATCTATCTATCTATTCATATATCTGTCTGTCTGTCTATCTGTCTTTCTGTCTGTCTGTCTATATAACTAACCATTTGATTTATCAATCAATCTGTCTTTTTATCTGATTACCTGTCATTCAATCTACCTGTATATTTTGTGCCTACTTAGCTCTCTGATTTTATATCGATAAATTCATCTATCTGTCTGTCTGCCCGTCTGTCTGTCAATCAATCTATCGAAGTAATTAGGAATGAGATTCAAATAGAAAGTTTGCAGGAACAGAACATAAAAGCAAGACAAAATAAGTAAATAAATAAAGAGATAACGAAAATGAAAATATATTGAGAGAGAGAAATTTAAAAAACCATTCGCACAGCTACAAACTGTCGTAAAAAGTTCTACAGTAAGAAAAGGCAAAACAAAGGAAATACGTGCATGCATGCGTGCGTCTGTGTGTGTGTGTGTGTGTGTGGTGTGTGTGTGTGTGTCTGTGTCTGTGTTTGTGTGTGTGTACGTTCGTGTGTGTTTGTGTGAGTGTGCGTTCGTGTGTTTGTATATACATGTATATATTTATATATAAACATTTATATATATGCATATGCATATAAATATGTATGCATATACATGCATATTTATACATATACACACACATATATATATATAATACACACACATACGCACACACACACACACACACACACACACACATATATAATGGGAAAGTTTACGAAAATAAACAAAAGACGAAGGCAGGTGGAGTACAAACAAACAAATGTATTAGTATAGCGCTCAGGAATAGAAAAAGTATTTTATGTTTCGAGCCTACGCTCTTCGACAGAAAGATACACAGAAAAAAACAAGGAGAGAAAAAAAGGAGAGAAAAAAGGAGAGAAAGAAAAGGATATATATATATATATATATTGAATTGAATTGAATTGAGATGTGGCCATGCTGGGGCACTGCCATTTGATATTTCTACATAAATTTTACTTCACTAATTCAATTTAGAACTTGAAATTTTGGTGCGTAAGCTAGTTTGAAACCACTGCCCTCATTTGCACCTCATGCTATCAAGTTGCTTCATCTGGGACTCTTGACAGTAAATGATCTAGTTTCGCTTTGAAGATACTTACATCCACCCCATACAAGTGTCCCAGGTCCTTCGGGAGTATATTGAAGAGCTGTGGTCCTTTAAAGCCCAGGCTCTTGCAATATCTTTTCCTATATTTTGATGGCAAATTTGGAGACCTTGGCACTATGCAGTCGTGCCCTGTTGTAGCGTTAGTGTAACTCTCAATGCCAAAGTTTGGGACAAGTCCCCCCCCCAGAATCTTCCAGACGTATATTATGGCATATCTCTCGCACCTACGCTCTAGGGAATAGCGTCTCAATCTCTTGAGTGCTTCCTAGTAGATTACATGCCACAATCGTCTTCGTGTAGCCTTGTTGGATTGCCGCAAGTTCTGTAATCAATATTATACTGGTTGGTGACCGTAGGTGAGAGCAATATTCAAAGCGACTTAGGACACATGTTCTCCAGAGGACCATCGTGGGTTCCTGATATCTCGATTTAAAAGCTCTAATTATCCATCCGGTCGACCTTCTGCATTTCATTGACAACTTAGCAAGATGTGCATGTAAGGATGCATCATTCTTCATGTAAATGTATATATGTAAATGCCCAGCTGTAAATATGTAAATGCCCAGATGTAAATATGTAAATGCCCAGATGTATATATGTAAATGCCCAGATGTAAATATGTAAATGCCCAGATGTATATATGTAAATGCCCAGATGTATA
>NW_021825436.1:7500-15274 GCF_006345805.1 Octopus sinensis | reverse complement strand
AATTTGCAGAGTTCAATGGAGGAGGGGCCCAAAAACACACGAGGTCACAACCATGACTGGCACAAACTGACAGGCAGCCTGTCAGACCTCTCTATTCATTTGTTTTTTCTCTCAATATAAGGTGAAGAGTGTTACTTACTGACAGCTTCTATGACATCAGCCAGAAGGACACCATCCCCGACATCCTGCTGTAGGTCGCTAATGAAGCGCTTGTTGTGAGCTTTCTCTAAATAGTGATTGGCCCAGTCTGTGTAGATCTGAAAAAAATAAATGAAACCGGGGTCAAAGGATGAAATGGTAAAATGGTCAAGCAATATTTCACAGCATAAAATTTTTAAATTGGCTGTTAATGAGAAATCAATTTATATACATATAGTTACATATTAGTTCATCATCATCATCATCATCATCATCATCATCATCATTATCATCATTTAACGTACATTGTCCATGCTGGCATCGGTTGGACGGTTTGACTGGGCTAGCATGCTGGGAGGCTGCACCAGACTCCAATCTGATTTGGCATGGTTTTCTGCGGTTGGATGCTCTTCCTAATGCCAACCATTGAGAGTAATGAGTGGCTTTATGTGCCACCAGCACAGTTTGTGTGACACCGGGGTGCTTTTGCATGCCACTGGCATGGGTGCCAATTTGTGTGACACCGGTATTAGTGAGAAAAATAGCATTAGTAGTGAATAGCAATCTTTGTATATATATATATACATATACATATATATATATCTGCCAGAACAGATTGGAGTCTTGTTTGCCAGACCTCAGTCAAATCGTCCAACCCATGCTAGCATGGTAAGCGGATGTTAAATGATGATGATGATATATATGTTAAATGATGATGATGTTATATATATATTATATATATATATATATATATCTATATATATAATATATATATATATATATATATATATATATATATAATACATACACACACATGTATATATATATATATTATATATATATATATATATATATCCATACACACACATGTATATATATATTATATATATATTATATATATATATATATATATATATACATACACACACAGTATATATATATATATATATATATATATATATATATCTTGAAGGAGGCCCAAGCACTTTACATACACATGCATACATATATATGTATATGTATATATATATATTCTTTATTTTTTTAAAACCGTAATGTGCAACTTATGGGGAAAATTCGTTTAATATGTTTAAGCAAATTGAAGGACCATATAAGGTTTTCTGCTTCTCTAGTTGTAATTAAAAATGACAATGGTTAAAACAAGAATAATAACAGTGATGATACATAAACAGTCATATCATCATCATCATCATAATAATAATAATGATATAATAATAATAATAATAATAATAATAATAATAATAATAATAATAATTATTATTATTATTATTTAACATCTGCTTTCCATAATAATACTAATGATAATAACAATAATAATCATCTTTTCTACTATAGGTACAAGGTCTGAAATGTTGGGGGAGGGGGCAAGTCGATTACATCAACCCCAGTGTTTCATTGGTACTGAATTTATCGACTCCGAAAAGATGAAAGGCAAAGTCGACCTCAGGGGAATTTGAACTCAGGACGTAGCAATTTGCGAGATACTGCTAAGCATTTCACCCAGCATGCTAACGATTCTGCCAGGGCGTCACCTTAATAATAATAATAATAATAATATTAACAATAATAATAATTATAATGATGATGATGACGATGATGATGATGATAATAATAATAATAATAATAGTAATAAGGTGAGTTGGCAGAAACATTAGCAAGTTGGGTGAAATGCCTGAGCGGTATTTCGTCTGCCTCTATGTTCTGAGTTCAAATTCCACCAAGGTTGACTTTGCCTTTCATCTTTTTGGGGTCGATAAATTAAGTAACAGTTGCGTACTGGGATCAATCTAATCGACTAGCCCCCTTCCCAAAAATGTTGGGCCTTGTGCCTAGAGTAGAAAACAACAACAACAACAACAACAACAACAACAACAACTACAACAACACAACAACAACAACAACAGCAATAATAATAATAATAATAATAAAGGGCCAGCAAGGATTATCAGGAGGTTTCTAAGCACTTCAAAGACTGTTGAAAACTTGTGGGTACCTAGGGTTACAGGTAGTAACCCATTGTCCACATAAATCCTACGAAACCCCAAAAAATATCATTATTAAGATTATTATGATGATAATCTACGTTAACCTGCCATGTCATCATCATTGTGCGGGGGTGGGGGTGGGTGGAAAATACCTGAAAGAAAGAAAAGGGGAAAAGGAAGAGGAGCAAATGGTGTGTGTGTGTGTGTGTGTGTGGAGAGGGTAGCGGTAGGCGGCGGTGGCGGTGGGGGGGGAGTTATGTCTAGATAACAACAAGTATTTTCACAAATGTTAAACATATGTTGAATTACATCACATGACTGGAATTGAACCAAATATTTCAGGTGTGTAACCTATTATCTGGGAGATAGGTCTAACAGTGGAGGGCAGCACCAGTAGCATCATCATCATCGTGCTATCTTCAAGATTCGCAGATGAAGAGGCTATTCTATTCTTTGTTTTCTTGGGCGGGGTGTGGGTTGAGGGTGAGGAATGGGGGTGGGGGGGGGCGTTGGAGCTTGAATCGGGTTTTGGTATTTAATGTTTTCGCTATCAAAGGATTTATTAAAGAATCTCTTACGAAACTGGAGAATTATAAAACAAAGAACAAAATGAAGAAATGTGAACCAAAAAAAGACAAAAGAAAGAGAAACAAACAAAAAACAAAACTAAACAAGAAGAGCCAAAAATGATAAACAAACAACACATGTATGAACAACCACATACATAGAACTACACATACACACACAATAAAGAGATAAACAGACATGGTAAAGGAATCTCAACATCTACATACACTCACACACACATATATATATATATACATATATGTTTATTCAAATCTTTATTATATATACTTATATATATATATATATGTATATATGCACACATACACATATATGCATATCTATATTTGTATCTTTATAACTATATATACATATACATACTTATCTACATATATATATATATATATATATATATATGTATATGTGTATTATATATATATATATATATATATGCATATATGCATATACATACATACAGACACATATGTATGCATATTTATATGTGTGTGCGTATACATACATAAATACACACATCTTTATATATGTATATATGTATATGTGTATATATGTATGTGTATATTATATATATATATGTATATTATATATATATATATATATATATTATAATATATATATATATATACACACACATATAGATATAAATGGAGAGAGAAAGAGAGAGAGAAGAAAAATAAGAGAGAGAGGAGAGAGTGAAAAGAAGAAGAAAGAAGGAGGAGAAAGAGAGAAGAAGAGAGAGAGAGGTTCATAATTTATTTGAAGCATGAGAAGAAATAGTTAATTTTGTGATAAATTTATACAAAAATATATTTTTGGAGCTTATTTCAAGTTAATCTCTTCCAAATTAAAACCATTGAACTCTCATATTTATTGATTTGTTTACATATTTTTTGATAATTTTTTTTTCTTCTGTTTTGATTTTTCCTGTTTCGAAATTCGTCTTGAGCCAATCCTCATTTTTCAACAGAATTCTTCAATAAAATTCTAGTATTTATCAATATACATGATTTTCATTCGATTTAATTTAATTAAGAACTTTTTTCATCAAAGAGAAAAAAAACCCAAAAAAACCCAAAATGAAAGCGAGTAAAACAGAAACTCTGAAGAATACTAATAAAAGTTCTATTCAAGAATTGTTCCGAAAACTGCTAAAAATAAACATCAGAGGACATAGGTCTGTTTTGGACAAAATAATAATAATAATAATAATAATAATCGTAATAATAATAATAATAATGATAATAATAATAATAATGATAATAATAATAATAATGATAATAATAATAATAATGATAATAATATTAATAATGATGATGATGATGAAGATGATGGTGATGATGATGAAACTAGAAGATGAAGTTAAGAAGACTTCGTAAATAACGTGATTATGAAATGAAAACTGTTAAATGTTTCATTCCAAAGGAAAATTCTTAATTTTCTTCCTTTCATTCTGTCTTTCATATTTAAAACATTCAGCCATTAAATTTATTCTGAAATGCAATCAATAGATATAATAGATCTAATTAGAGGAATCATCAGCGTCATTGTCGTTGTTGTCATCGTCAGTTTCATGGTCATCATCATCATCATCACTCATCACCATCAGTCATCAGTTTTTGTTGTTGTTGTTGTTGTTGTCTTCTTATTTACAGCCATTCGCCAACATGACTATGTGGGTTGGCTGGGTTTTCTTTGGCGCAATGTTTCATCAATTAAGATGAAATGTCTTATCTATTTTGTGAGATTTAGCTCTTTGAGACGCAACACCCCATATACATATATGCATACACACATATATATATATACATACATATATACATATCACCCAGTCCACACAGTAAAGTGGTTGGCATTTGGAAAGGCATCCAGCTGTAAAAACCTTGCCAAAACTGACCTCACCTGTGTTTGTGCCAGGTAAAAAGCACCAAGTCCACTTTGCTGAGTGGTTGGTGTTAGGAAGGGCATCTAGCTGTAAAGATCCTGCCAAAGCAGTTACAGAAATCTGGTGCTGGTTTCTGCCTGGCCAGCTTTTGTCAAACCATCCCATCCATGCCAGTATGGAAGGTGAACATTAAACAATGATTTTACTGAAATAGCTGTCATAAATTTTAAACCCTGTTTATGTCTTCTTTTTGTAATTAGACCACATTAAGGATTGACCCCAGAATCAGATCTACAGTTTAAATTGGAGTTATCACACCCAGCCATTTCTTGTGTCCTACATGTTGGTGTGCCTAGATTCTACTGAATCTTTATAACTAATACGTAAAAAGGGTAAAGACCCCTTCAGTCATGAAGCACCATGGGATTGCACCCAGAATGTTTCCCTCCAAGACAGAAGTCCAAGCAAGGTTGTTTATGGAAGACCGTCCTCTCCTCTCCATGCCATTATATGTACATAGGGCAAACGGTAAAGATCCCCTTCAGTCATGAGGCACCATGGGATTGCACCCAGAATGCTCCCCTCCAAGACACAAATCCAGGCAAGGTTGTTTATGGAAGACCAGCCTTTCCTCTCCATGCCACCAATGTTATCCAAGGGAATGGCAAAGGGGCCAATACAGCTTGGCACTAGTGGTGTTGCAACTCATTGCTATACCTGAGTTAATTGGATCAACGTGAAATAAGGTGTCTTGCCTAAGAATACAACACACAGTCCAGCCTGGGAATCGAACTCACTACCTCAAGACTGAGGTATGTGCTTTCACCATAAATATATTTATAAATAGAAAGTTCAATATCCTGACAAGATGAATTTGCTAATCTGCTGTACTAGTAATTTCTGATTTAGAGGCACGAGACCAGTGATTATAGGGAATTAATGCCAGTTCTTGGCTAATAGCTTGGTCATGTGAAAGGCAATACGACTTCAGTATGATTTGAACCTACATTGTTTAGAACTGCACCAAATACCACAAATGCCAATCCTCTTTACTAAAACTGATGACGCCCTTATTTTGGTATAAGGCTTACTCAAAGGAGTAAAGGTGTCCATGGCTTTTGTAAGGATTTTGCGAATTGTGGTGGGCTGGAAACTAGAAACTATGAAACTCAAGGGTTTCTGGTACTTTATTTTATTGGCTGTTGTGGGATGACCTGACACCCCTGCATGTGACTGTCAGTGGACTGGACCAGTGTTATAATAGATGAGCCAGTAGACAGTTGAGGTCGAATAGTGAGAGTGTTAGTCTTGTTATTGATTCTGTATTGGAGTACTGGATTGTTATCGTGTGAATGGTTATAAAAAGATAACCAACTCTTGTTTCATTGCTTATAGTTATATGGCTATATCTGGTACTGCGATATATCGTTACATGCACACACACACACATCATATATCGTAACTGATGATATAACATTGACCCTAAAAAATTGGAAGTTAAAGTTGACTTTTGCAAGAATTGAACTTAAAACGTCCAGATTGGTAACAATACTGCAAAGCATTTTGTGCAATTCTCTACCAATTCTGCTAATTTACAGTCATTAGGCATAAACAAGCACATAAGGGAGCCTGTAGCTTTTGAAAGCAGAAACTACAAAACTCAGAGGCTTCTACAGCTGAAGCAGTACCACAAGATATTGAGTTATGAGAACATGGTTCAAACAGTCATAATAAAATAGACTTTGGGCATTGCAGAATGACATTGAATTTCCAGGTGGTGGCGTTAAACTGTGAGACAGCAGATTAGGCGTACTGCTACAGTGAATTTAGAGTGGATATTTATGTCAGGAAAAAACAGTAAGAAATTAAACTTGCTGCGGCAAGCAATGTATCTTGTTTAGATACACAACACAATAGATGAAGTGAGAGTTAGATTCATGACTGTATTATCAATGGACAAACCAGCCAAGCCTCACTGATTAAATGCACAACAAAAGACTGAATCTTATATACATATGTATATACATACATACATACATACTTACATATATATAAATACATATCTATCTCTCTATCTATCTATCTGTTTATATCTATCTATCTATATATATATATATATATATATATATATATCATCATCATCATCATCGTTTAGCGTCCGTTTTGATGATGATGATGATGATGATATATATATATATATATAAACACACACACACATATACGCATATAAATATGCATATATATATACGCATGCACATGCAGATTCCTTCTCTCTCTCTCTCTCTCCCTCCATCCCTCCCCCTCTCTCGCTTTGTACCCTTTGTCACTCTCGCAGTCGGTTTCTCCATCATTCATTCTTTAGGGTTTTTTTTTATTCATTTTTTTTTTTTTTTTTCCTTTTTCCATTTTTCTTGGGTAATCGACTCACAGAATTCGTGTGAAATAGGCTCTTTGCATAATTGCTGTCAGAAAATGGAAATGTAGTGTTTTATACGTCTAGGGCAATGGGTTGTTTATATGTGTGTGTATATGAATATGTACGTATGTATATATATATATATATGTATGTTTGCATGTTTATATATATATATATATATACGTGTGTGTGAGTATATATAATCATATATGTATATGTGTATATATATACATATGTATATAAATATGTGTGGTTGTGTGTATATATATATATATATATTATATATATATTATATATATATATATATGTATATATGTATATATACATATATATATATGTATGTATATATATATATATATGTAGGCATGCGTCTGTATGTATGTTTATATGCAGGAGTTCATTAATGGCAGGAAAATAATGACTGAAGCAGGAGAGGCCTGCATAGTTTAGACAGCTTCAATAAACCAAAATTATGCAAGGAATAAAAGAAGACTAAAAGAAACAAAGAAACAAAGAAACAAATGAAATCAATAATCAATATGGCTAGATTAACTGATTGATTTCTGTGGTCATCAAGAGGAGGTTAGCATTTTTTTTTGTGTGTGTGTTTGTGTTATTCTTTTTAGGGAGGAATTAATTAACGAAGATAACTTTCATAATGCTAGATTGTGTTTTTTTTTTTCTTCCCTTTTCCTGTGTTTGCAAATGCGTCAAAATATCATCACCATCATCATCATCATCATCATCATA
>NW_021825435.1:10000-15576 GCF_006345805.1 Octopus sinensis | reverse complement strand
ATACCCTTGCTTATATATATATACGCAAGTGTATTAGTTTGACGCTTGGAAAAATGGAAAAGACTTTTACGTTTCGAGCCTACGCTCTTAAACAGAAACAAATAAGAGAAAAACAGAGAGAGAATGAAAAAAAAGACTTGTAGATTTCAGCAACCTAAAACAAATGGGAGTGAGTGTGTGTGTTTAAACGCTTGAATGTCGATGATTTTTGTTCATAAATATATATGTATGACTGTGCACGTATATTTGCGCAGACACACACACACACACACACACACATACACACACACACACACATACACACACACACACACACACACACACACACACACACACCATATCCATAACATGTTCGTCAATCACAGACGTCAGCAAATAGACAAAACGATACAATCATAATAATAATTATTATTTTTGAAGTTATTTTACGGGTATGTGTGTGTATGCGTGCGCGTGTGTGTGCGTGTGTGTGCATGTGCATGCGTCCCTGTGTCCCTGTGTGTGTGTGTATCCGTGTGTAGGTGTGAGTTTGCCAACGTGTGCGTATGCGTATGTCAGTAAGTGTATTTATTTTGCTTGTTTTTCTCCTTAGCCGCCTCGACCCTAAACCAATCGCTAAATCTAAACTCTGCCTCCTCCGTCCTCTCTTCAACCTCTTCCTACAAATAATGACAATCTTTTATAACACGAAACAACAAACAATATTTCCCATTATGTCTTGGCTCTTTCTCTTCTTCCTCCTCTCTCTCTCTCTCTAAATACATCACAATAAGTTTTCCACCATGTTTCATATTCGTTGTGTATTTGCTTGTCTTTCATTGGTCTTCGACTAAATCGAGGCTCCAGAAGAAAAAAAACCCTGGACTAGTTTGCAATGGAGTGTAAACGATGTAACGAATAGAGAAATGAAGGCAAGAGACACCAAAGGAAGAGAAAAAGACTGAAGCGTAGAGAGAGAGAGAGAGAGACAGAGACAGACAGACAGAGACAGACAGACAGACAAACTGGAGGAAAAGTAAGAAGGAGAGAATGAGAGTGAGGTGAAAAGAAGCAATTATAACGCTGAATGCAAAATATATAACAACATAAAATAATATAATATAATATATGCATGTATGTATGTATGTATGTATGTATGTATGTATGTATGTATGTATGTATGTGTATATATATATGCTATATTATATATATATATATATATATATATATATATATATATATATAGGCATAGGAGTGGCTGGTGTGGTAAGTAGCTTGCTTACGAACCCCATGGTTCCGGGTTCAGTCCAACTGCGTGGCAAATTGAGGAAGTGTCTTCCACTATAGCCTCGGGCCGATCAAAGCCTTGTGAGTGGATTGGTAGATGGAAACTGAAAGAAGCCCGTCGTATATATGTATATATATATAAATACGTATGTATATATGTATATATAATATGTATGTATATATGTATATATCTATGTGTATGTATATATGTATATATATTAATTATATATATATATATATATATATATATATATATATATATATATATATATATGTTGGTGTGTGTGGTACGTGAAGGCGCGTCGGGTGTTCGGCTTTCGATCGTGAAGGCCGTGAGTTCATTCCTGGGTAGTGCATTGTTTCATTGAGCAAGACATTTTATTTTACGTTGCTGCAGTCCATTCAGATGGAAAAAATGAGTTCTACCTGTATTTCAAAGGGCCGGCCTTGTCACTTTCAGTATCATGCTGAATCTCATTGAGAACTACATAATGAGTGCTTGTGTCTGTGGAGTACTCAGCCACTTGCACGTTAATTTCACGAGCAGGCTGTTCCGTCCATCGAATTAACTGGAACACATGTCGTCGTAACTGATTCATTTATTGTAGAGTATTAACAATATTTAAATACACACTACACACACACACACACACACACACACACACACACACACACACACACACACCACACACACCACACACACACACACACACACACACATTCAATCATTCACAGTTATAGATATGTATACGTATATACAACCTAATTGCACAAGTTAAATTGTTTGATAAACCCAAAAAGGTGTAACCTGAAGTTCCAGTCAAATGAATCATAACATATATATTAATTGTGTGTGTGGGTGTGTAGATACATATAGAGACATATATATATAAATATATATATATATATATATATATATATATATATATATATATATATATATATATATTTATATATACGTATTTATACATATTTCAAATATATGTAAATGGATAGATAGATAGATAGATAGATAGATAGATAGATAGATAGATAGACAAGAATACATACATTTATGCAAATATACTCAATTGCACATTCATGATATGGAAGGAATTATTGAGTTCCGCAATAGAAGTGTTTTGATATATATCGTACAAAATATAAGATTTTACATTTTTAAAAGTGTTACGTATTATGCGTTATTTATACATGAATTAATATGTATTTAAATTATAATAGGAGAATCTAAAATATTCAATACCTATGGAGAAGATTAAATTCGTCTTACAAATTATTTATTTTACTTCATTTTTAACACAAATTCTACATGAATGCCCAGCCTTGAATTAACAGCCAATCATTTAAAGTAAGGTTTCATCAACACAGATACACTTTTAGAAACATAAATGCTTCCAACTTATTACTTAATCAAGAAAGCAATATTTTACAACACATTTCTGTATACAGAAAACCAGAATAAATCAATAAAACACATTATTTACGGCGCATATTCACCAGAATTACTAATTTGTATATCGTTGCTCAAAAATATAAACAATAATGATAATGATAATTAAGTATTTTTTTGACATTCATTCATTACAAATTGTTCGTTTCAGAACCTTCCTTTTGCTTTGATTTACTCCTTTAGAATATCTTCCCCTCAATGTAAGTTATAAAAAATAGAATCACCAATATTAACGGCCTTACTAATAACCCTAGATTGGGCATTTATAGAACTCTTAATCCTATATACTATACAATAATTTTCACTAATCCTGTAACATTAATATTTTTAAATTTAATTTTCTCCACTTCACTTTCCCCTACTTAATACACTTCATAACTAATATCTTAATTCATATTCATTATACTTACCTTTGTATTCATCCCACCCCCGCTCTTACCCCTGCTCCCATTAAGCCTTATACATTTCAAACTTGCATTCCACATTAACAATTCGAGCTTTCGTTAACATCCTTCTTCCTTGTTCTAACATATTTAGTTGTCTTAATATGTTATTGTAATTCCAAATATTCAGATTTTACATCTATTTATTCCATATACTTTATGTATTATGGTAGATTTATATTGTAAGGCGGAGAGCTGGCAGAAACGTTAGCACGCCGGGCGAAATGCGTAGCCGTATTTTGTCTGCCGTTACGTTCTGGGTGCAAATTCCGCCGAGATCAACTTTGCCTTTCATCCTTTCGGGGTCGATAAAAAATAGTACCAGTTACGCACTGGGGTCGATGTAAACGACTTAATCCCTTTGTCTGTCCTTGTTTGTCTCCTCTGTGTTTAGCCCCCTGTGGGTAGTAAAGAAATAGGTATTTCATCCGCCGCTGCGAATAAAAGAATAAAAATGTACGTATGCATGTATGTATATATGTATGTATGTACGTACGTACGTATGTATGCATGTTTGGTTATATATATGTATATACATATTCTTCTATCAGTTCCTGCTTCACATCCACTCTAAAGCTATATTTCCTCGTCCCTTTACTGTTACCATAAGAATGAAAAAGGAATCGGTCGAAACTTTAGATATTTCATCCCTCACAACAATTTTAAGGTACTCTTTCTTCAAGTTAACAAAATATTACAACTCTTGACGGGGTTTGTTTTATTTAAAGCACATACACACACACACACACACACACACAACACACATGCACTCACACACTCACACATATGACAAAACATTAACCGCCCCTTATTGTTGTTGTTGCTGTTATTGTTATTAAAAGCGTAATTGAAAATCTACCGAAAAATGTCGATTTACAGGAAAGCGGAAGTTACTGGAGCTATTTAGCGAATAAGTGATATGATGAATATGTTGGGGTACCAGAATGCAGCATAAAAAAGCTTAAAGAACAGCAAAATATGAGGATAAGAGGTGTGGAGGAAGCATTAAATCTAATCTGTTCTGCATGCAGTCAGTGCACTGGGTGCAGTATGTCCAATTATGTTGCAATACTCTACCACTTCCGGTTAGAAGCAAGTTGAAAAAATGGTGAAACACAAAAGCAAGAATAAACATAATCATTATGAGTAATAAATATGAAATTGTGATAAAACTAATTAACTGTAGATAATGATAATGTTAATAACGATTATGATAATTATAATTTTATTTACCATAACGAACCAATCTAGTCTCTGGCCTCCAGGAGTGCTGTCTCTTCTCTCTTTTCTCTCGCAAATATAATGACCTTTATTTCTTAGAACTAGTTGGTCTTATACCGCCATTCCCTCGGGCACTTCTCAGCCGCTCATCTCCCATCCCCACTGCTGTCTCTCTTGTGGTGTCCAAGCTCCTGTCCCCCGGCTAAGCACCATATCTGCTCCTTCGTTTTCAGAACTTTATGACTTTGGAATCTTGTCCTTGCCAACGTCTCTCTCGGAAGTGTTAACCTGCAATTGTTTAAACCCGAACATTAACCCCATCGACTTCAGCTGAACCGGGGGGGGGGACTGTAAACCAGGTTCAACGAGTAGAACAATAGACAAACAGAAAACGTTAATATGCATTCTTGCAGGTGAACATTTCTAACACAAACACATACACACACACATCACACATACACATACTTGTCTACATAGACGCAAAGACACATACATATATTCAGACACACACACAAATATGAGTACGAGCCATCAATTACCCGCAATGTAGAAACATTTTCTTTTTTGTTTTCCCTGTTTGTAGGTAAATAAGCTATGTGGTCCCTCAGTAAACGTGGAACCTCGTCACTTCGTTACTGGTTTGAACTTGAAACGATAATTATGCTGTCGTAGTTCATACGGCAACCAGAGCCGCTCCGCTTTCGTTTTCATCTCCAGTGAAAAGTCAATGTTTAATGATGCGTTTTTTGTGCGCTGAAGATGTATTTAAGGGCAGAAATATATCAAAGACATGCAATAGAATGAAGGAAATGGTGCTTTTCTGTACAAAAGCAGTATATGAAGTATGCGAACAAAGTTAAAATTTAAGAATGGTCAAGCAAATGCCATACGTCAAAAAGGAACCAGGCGCAGGACCAGATCTAGTTCTGCTGAGAACATTGAACGAGGGATTTGAATTCAGAGGCCCAAAGGCCAAAACAGGTGCTACAAGTAATTCTGAGTCTCTAATACCTCAGTCACATTGCTGCCATGTTATTTAGAGTATCAAAAACACCACCAACGACAAAGAACAAAAGCAACAACAATAACAAACAACAACACTGCATTAAACATCGACGGACAGATACACCTGATAACCGTTTGAAGTAAGGTCGTCGAAGTGTGTCCACCAGGTTGCATCAGTAAATATAGACAGG
>NW_021825435.1:0-5000 GCF_006345805.1 Octopus sinensis | reverse complement strand
TGGATGCGAATTGAACTCGGAAAGCCGAAACAAATACCATGAAACGTTCTATCCGATCCTACCAAGTCGCCGCTCCCTTAACTTATAACATTACAATTTTTTGCCAATTGCGGGTCAAAATGAATTATTTGAAAAACCAAATATTGGATAATGTAGTTATAGAGACAAGACGTCAATGGCGGAGGGATTTAGATCAAGGATTTGTTCAATTAAAATCGATCTTGGTCTAACGTTAAAGCATAGATTTCAGGATATCTTCAGGATGTCCTCCTCTCAGCCACACACGTCGGCCTCTATCAATGTCGTTCACTTTTATGTTATGCCTTTTTAACCGTAGCCATCAGACAAACGGAAATTACTGTCGCTTCTTTGCGAAATGAACTCTTAAGGCGCATGGCTCAGTGGTTAGAGCGTCGGACTCACAATCATGATGTAGTGAGTTCGATTCCCGGACCGGGCTGTGTATTGTGTTCTTGAGCAAAGCACTTTATTTCACGTTGCTCCAGTTCACTCAGCTGTAGAAATGAGTTGCGATATTACTGGTGCCAAGCTGTATCGGCCCCTTTGCATTTCCCTTGGATAACATTTGTGGTGGAGAGGGGAGACTGGTATGCAAGGGTGACCTCTGGTCTTCCATAAACAACCTTGCCTGGGAAAGATAACCTTACTGTTTGTGGTGATGTCTTGGTATCTCTGATGAGATGATGTTAGTAAAGTTGATGATGATGATGATGATGGTGTCGGCAGCGAGTGGGATCGGTAATACCATTAGTAGTGGTGCAAGGGACGCTGGTTCCGGAGTGATGTTGGTGGCTTTGTGGCTGTGCGATGGTGATGGTGATGTTTATGATGATGGTGATGCCGTGGTTGGTGATGATACTAGTATACTGAGGTTATGTTGGTGGTGGGGATCGTTGTGGTAGTGGTAGTGATGCTGACATCGCTGATGTTGGATGCAGTAATGGTAATAATAGCAGTGATGCTGCTGTTGTTGTTGTTGTTGCTGCTGTTGTTGTTGTTGTTGCTGCTGCTGCTAGTAGGGTGGGGGTATAGAGGTATCTTTGTTGGTGGCGATATAAAGACGATGAAAGAGAACAAATGTCTTCATAATTGCCATTGTAGAAATTATTCCACGTCAATGAAACCCGATATATTGGTCGCCGCCATTTCTATGAAGATGGAATTATTAGAGAGAGAGAGAGAAAGAGCGAGAGAGAGAGAAAGAGAAAGAAAGAGAGAGAGAGAGAAGCGCAGCAGAATATTTTTATTAGTTGCTAATAACTAGTAAAATACCTGTGTAGATTAGGCTTGTTTCCTGTCAGCCATTGGCCCGGAATTGAGTCGACTGTCGGCCATAAATCATAGATTTATATGACGGTAACACGGGATGTGTGAAGGTGGAGATTGTTGAATAATAACGCTGATGCTTCTTTTAGATAGGTGTGTTTACATACACACACACACACACGTATCTGTGTGCGTCTAGGTATAAGCTTATGAGAGTTATAATAAGTTTACAAATATATGATTTAGCACTTTTTTAGTTCTTTCAATCAATTTCTTCAAATAATTTATTCAAAGTTTTTTCTATTTCTTTTTCTTCTGGCTTTTCCTTCCCCCACGCACATACACATATGCATATGTATACAGGGTGTTGCAGAAAGATTTACCCATTTGTATTTCTTAATTATTCAAAATAAACTTAAGGTAGGATAATGAAATTTGGTACACACGTTCTAATGTAAATTGTCAATCCATAGCAGTAATTATATTTCAAAATGACCACCGTTCGCTTTCATCATAGCCTGCAAACGAGTGGTCACTAAGTTGTACGAGCAGAGCACCGTACCAACTCTTCATCCAGCCATGAAGACAGAAGGGCTTTCTTCAGATCTGACACATTTGAATGGGAGGAGCGAGCAGAAACATTACTCTCTAAGACTGACTGGATAACAAAGTCCATGGAATTGATGTCTGGACTTGAGGGAGGCCATATAATCTCATCCCCAAAACTGCTGAAATGCTCTTTTCACCACCTCTGTGTCAAATTGGATGTGTGGGCTGAAGCCTCGTCTCGAGTGAAGATATAACTGTCACCAAAGGTATCTGTGATCTAGAGTAACACTTTCTCACTCGACATTTCCACACAAACTTCAATGTTGACTATGACGCCAGCATTGATGAAGACCAAGAGAGATTTGGAGCCATCAGATGCACTGCAGCCCACATGAGTAAAGCTGGTTTCTGAAGGTGTAAATGACTCCTTCTACCTTCGGGCAAGTCTCCTGCATCACAAGCATACAGCCTATCGTTCTGCTTGTTGGTTACTGCCTTCACGGTGAAGATCTTCTCGTCGGACAGAGCAACACTTTGTTTGCGGCGCGCTTCATCTCAGCTCACATGGTTTAACCCCTGTCGAGCCGTTTCTTCTTGGAAACTGCTGAAAATAACTGCCGGGATTGTTTTTGTTTTTTTTTGTGTGTGCAATTAGCTTTAAATACTCTTTTAAAATTTTGTGCATTGACGATTTCGAAATATCAAGAGCTTTTGCAGTTTTAATTGCACTCATGCAGGGATTTTGGTTCATTCGCTTAGTTAATTGGAAAGATAAACACACTGACAGAAAGAAAGAGAGAGAGAGAGAGAGAGAGAGAGAAAAGAGAGAGAGAGAGAGAAGAGAGAGAGAGAGAAAAGAGAGAGAGAGAAGAGAGAGAGAGGCAGAAAAACAAAGACAGGCAAACAGATGGACAGACAGACAGACAGACCGACAGACAGCGAGATAGAGAGAGAGGGAGAGAGAGAGTGAAGGTGGAGAGAGAGAGAGGGACAGAGAGTGAGAAAATTTTTAAAATAGATAGATAGATAGATAGATAGATAGATAGATAGATAGATAGACAGACAGACAGACAGACAGATAGATAGATAGATAGATAGATAGATAGATAGATAGATAGATAGACAGACCAGACAGACAGACAGACAGACAGACAGACAGACAGTCAGGCAGGCAGATTGACATCTTAACTGTGATTCGAAACTCGATGGTGTAATGTACAAATTCTAGTGCTTTTGAAATCCTCCTCATCCGTCTTGTTTGGTATGTGGTGGTTGTCTGAACATTTGTTTGTGTCAAAGCTGCTAATCCATCAAGCTGAAAATACTTGGCCAAATCAAAAAAGACAAGACATATTCACTCATATTTGTATCACGTGTTCATTTCAACGTCACAGCCAACACATCAAAGCATGCTTCTGATTGATTTTATCACAAACCGCGCACACACTGTGGGTTTGTTTGTTTTTTTCTCTATTTAATAAAAGAAACACACTGACGTTAGTAAACCTTATCGCAGTCTTTATCCCTTTCCTCAATTTCACCTCTACTACACGATTGGTCAACCTACTAGAAATAGCAGGCAAATCTGCCTCAACATACGCATTAATGACTTTACATGTGGAAATAGAGATCGGAAAAAAACGGTGAAAAACGAGAGAAGCCGAATTAATTACTGGCTTCAAATTGTGGCCCCTGTTTATCAATTTCGGAGTGGGGACTAGTCAATTACATTTATCCCAGTTTTCAACTTACTTTATCGACCCCGAAAGGATAAGTCGACCTCGACTGAATTTGAACTCAGAACGTTAAGACAGACGAAATGCCACTGAGCATTTTATCCGGCGTGCTATTGATTCTTATTTCGTCATTACCCACAAGGGGCAAACATAGAGAGGACAAACAAGACAGACAAAACGGATTAAGTCGATTACATCGACCCCAGTACCTAACTGGTACTTAATTTATCGACTCCGAAAGGAAGAAAGGCAAAGTCGACCTCGGCGGAATTTGAACTCAGAAGGTAACGGCAGACGAAGTACCAATTTCTTTACTACCCACAAGGGGCTCAACATAGAGAGGACAAACAAGGACAGACAAACGGATTAAGTCGATTACATCGACCCCGGTACGTAACTAGTACTTAATTAATCGACCCCGAAAGGATGAAAGGCAAAGTCGACCTCATCGGAATTTGAACTCAGAAGGTAACGGCAGACGAAGTACCTATTTCTTTACTACCCACAAGGGGCTAAACACAGAGAGGACAAAGAAGGAAAGACAAACGGATTAAGTCGATTACATCGACCCCAGTGCGTAACTGGTACTTATTTAATCGACCCCGAAAGGATGAAAGGCAAAGTCGACCTCGGCGGAATTTGAACTCAGAACGTAGCGACAGATGAAATACGGCTATGCATTTCGTCCGGCGTGCTAACGTTTCTGCCAGCTCGCCGCCCTTTCCCTGTGAGTTAATTATTATCAGCAATAATGGCCAAGTGTGATTAACTGATCGGACAACAGCAGCAACGCAACAACAACAACAACAACAACAACAACAACAACAATAGCAGCAGCAGCCACAGCAACAAGAAGAACACAACATTGTTTATGTAGAAGTAGAGCTCTCAGTTTGAAGACAGGCGACGCAGTTGATACTGTTCATCGCCATTGGAGGAACCTCTCTGGTGGAACAACAGGAATTCATCTAACAGGGGACAGGATAGCGGAGGGAGTAAGATGCGAAGATGGAGGAGAGAAGAAACGGATGGGGGAGAGAGAGGCAGCCGGGGGCGGGGAGAGCATATCGTTTTATTCTCCATTGTATGTGCCTGTGTGTGTGTATGCATGTGTGTGTGGTGTGTGTATCCATTACAATGTATACACATTCATCTTAATAGACATACATTTTACTGGTAAAGCATATTTTGCTATCAATATTGTTAACATACATATTACTGCTAATAAATACATTTATGTTAACGCGTGCGCACACATACACACATGCACACAAGCACACATATAGAAGTGTTAATAGCCTGAAATTATATTATATATATATATATATACGTATATATATATATATATAATATATTATATATATATATAGATATATATATATATATATATATCTAGATATATATATATATGTGTGTGTAGGTCCCGGG
>NW_021825434.1:0-15684 GCF_006345805.1 Octopus sinensis | reverse complement strand
GCAGGCTGGCTCCATCCCATGTAGAAGGCCACGGGTTATGGACTCACTTGTCCTGCCGGGTCTTCTCGCGCACAGCACACTTCCAGAGGACTCGTTCACTAGTCATTTCCTCAGTGAGACCTAAAGTTCGAAGGTCGTGCTTCACCACCTCGTCCCAGGTTTTCCTGGGTCTGCCTCTTCCAGGTTCCCTCAACCGCTAGGGTGTGGCACTTTTTCACACAACTATCTTCATCCTCTCGCCACATGACCATACCAGCGCAAACATCTCTCTTGCACACCACAACTGATGCTTCTAGGTCCAGCTTTTCTCTCAAGGTACTTACACTCTGCCGAGTATGAGTACTGACATTACACATCCATCGGAGCATAGGCTTCATTTCTTGCGAGCTTACGCATATCCTCAGCAGTCACGGCCCATGTTTCACTGCCATGTAGCATGGCTGTTCGTACACGCGCATCATACAGTCTGCCTTTCACTCTGTGCGAGAGGCCTTTTGTCACCAGCAGAGGTAAGAGCTCTCTGAACTTTGCCAAGCTATTCTTAATCTAGCAGTTACACTTTCAGCACACTCACCCCAGCTGCTGACTTGGTCACCTAGGTAACGGAAACTATCAACTATTTCTAGTTTTTCTCCCTGGAAAGTGACGGAAAGTTGGTCTCAGAGCATTTTCAGTGTTATTGTTCCTGAGCATCTGCCACATACAAAAACCATCTTCTAGTTTGCCTTCCTTTGACATTGCTGCACCTCTTATGTGTCCATAGCTTACACTTGGTGCATCTTATAGAGTTTCTACCTACACCTTTTCTACAGATCGAGCAGGGCCATCTACCTGAAGGCGTTTGTGATTTGTCTACCTTCCTACTTATTACGACTTTGGTTTTAGCGAGATTGACTCTGAGGCCCTTCGATTCTAATCCTTGTTTCCACACCTGAAACTTTTCCTCCAGTTCTGATAGCGACTCAGCAATTAGAGCAAGGTCATCAGCATAGAGGAGCTCCCAAGGGCATCCTGTCTTGAATTCCTCGTTATTGCCTGGAGGACTATGATAAATAGGAGGGGGCTGAGTACTGAGCCTTGGGGGACCCCTACCTCTACCCGGAATTCTTCACTGTACTCGTTTCCAACCCTCACCCTACTAGCAGCGCCCTATACATGGCCGCACAGCTCTCACTAACCATTCTTCTATCCCTAGTTTCCTCATTGCCCACCAGATAAGGGATCGGGGAACCCTGTCGAAGGCTTTCTCCATGTCAACAAAAGCCAGGTACAGGGGCTTATCTTTGGCTAGGTATTTCTCCTGCAGCTGCCTTACCAGGAATATAGCATCAGTAGTACTTTTCCCTGGCACAACCCAAACTGCATCTCATCTAAACTAACTCTCTCTCTAATTAGTTGGGCTATGACCCTCTCCGTAACCTTCATTACCTGATCCAACAGCTTGATACCTCTGTAGTTATTTGTATCTAGGGCGTCACCTTTACCTTTGTAGCAGTTGACTATTATGCTGCTACACCAGTCATTGGGTATGACTCCTTTGTGTATCACCTGATTAACTATAACGGGTGACTAGGCTTAGCCGACACTACCAGACATTTTGAGCATCTCGCAGTGATTCCTGATGGGCCTGGGGCTTTCCCTGTCTTCATGCTTCTAATTGCCTTAGCTACCACGGAACTATCAAATATATATATACATATTTATATATATATATACACACACACACACATATGGATTTTAGTGATCCAGTAGTACTCACAAAAAAGCTCCTTTAGTGGATCAGGCTACAAACTGCATAGTAAACTAAAACAAAGGGGTGTAATGTATCATCTAATGCCTTCTTTACATGTAACATATTATAAATTGTACAAAAGTATTATATAATCATAACATATATGCTAATACTGACATGTAAAATTAGTTATATATATATATATATATATATATATATATTATATATATATATATATGAATGAAAAATAAAAACATTTACCATCTATTTCCTGGACCATGGTTTCTGACTTTTTTTAGTAAATTGGTCTTGTGTTTATATGTTTAATCTTGCGTACATGTTGATGAAGACTTCGCCTGGCAAAATATTTTATTTGCTAAAAAAAGTCAGAAACCATGGTCCAGGAAATAGATGGTATGGTAAATGTGTTTATTGTCATTCCTTCAAGAATTTATCCCTATTAGTGGTTTGGACTTTAGCTGTTCCTTCTAGCATAGGGAGTCCTATGATGGATACCTCTTAATGTGTTTAAATGTATTTTATATAAATAAGTATAGATGCAGAAAAGTATACATTTAAACACATTAAGAGGTATCCATCATAGGACTCCCTTATGCTAGAAGGAGCAGCTAAAGTCCAAAGCACTAATTAGAGATAAATTCTTGAAGGGAATGAACAATAAAAACATTTACCTTCTATTTCCTGGACCATGGTTTCTGACTTTTTTTAGCAAATAAAATATTTTGCCAGGCGAAGTCTTCATCAACAGGTACGCCAAGATTAAACACATAAACAGAAGGCCAATTTACCAAAAAAATTTAGAAACCATGGCCCAGGAAATAGTTGGAAAATGTTTTTATTTTTCATTCCCTTTGAAAATTTATCCCTAATTAGTGGTTTTGACTTTAGCTGTTCCTTCTAGTGTAAGGGAGTCCTATGATGGATACTTCTTAATGTGTTTAACTGTACACTAGGAATTACAACCGTGTTTCGTGGTCTGCTACCACAACAGCTCCTTTATAGGATCCAGTTAGCTCAAGACATCATCAGGAGGAACCACGTCCAGTTTCGGCCCCTACTCCTCTACCGTTTTGACGTGGCGGGTCCTCCCCTTTTGGAGGTGTTTTCAGCTCTGGTGTTGGGTGCATGTCTTCTTTCTTCTGTTCCCTGGCCTCTTCGATGTATCGTCAGCGAGTGTCAGCCGGTGACTGACTGACTTGTCAAACTTTTCCCTCTAAATACCTGCCGCTAGGCTCCAGCAGGCAGCCCCAGCAAGTTGTCACGTGACACTGTCTCACCTTAACTGACTAGTGACGGTGCGTAGTTTTAGCCCGTGCATTTTCTAAACGAACGTCTCCTGTCAGTCAGTGAAACTGATTCAGTGTCAGCTTGTCTCACCTAATGAATGTTATTTCCCGCCGGCATGTTATGACTTTCAAGCCATTTTCGGTCTTCCTGCTTCAGCCATATATAGAAGCTGGCTTTTTTGACCGCCTCCTGTACTTTCCTTATTAGTTTTCGCAGCTCGGAGCTAGAGAAAACAAATCTTCTTTTGAAAAGCGTTGTCATTTTCCTTTCAATGAAACCTCTAGCCCCCACTGCCAGGTGATAATATTTGACATTCCATCCCTGTTCTCTGCATTCTTCGATTAGCTTTTTGTACCTCTTCTCCTTTCGTTCCTCTGCATTGCCAACGTTCTCTTCCCAAGGTACTGTCAGTTCTAGTAAAATTCCTATTCTCCAGTCTCTGTTCCATATCTGGTCTTTTTGTTGTTTTATTATTTTATATGAATAATATATAGTCTATTGGCTAATTTTTCTATATGCTAGGCCACTGGCTGTAAATTTCTAAAATCTTTATTACCATGATATTATTAATTATCTATACTTATTTATATAGAAATTGATAGGTATGTATATGTACTAGTATGTATAAATTTTATATATGTGTGTATATATGTATGTGTCATTATCTGTGTGAATATAGGAATATCTTTATTCATGTGTGTGTGTGTGTATATATATATATATGCAATAATTATAATGAGAGAATTAATGACTTGTAGGGACATGGCATTTTCAGTATGCAACCATAATATACTACTACAAAGTTTGTAAGTCAATACTGTGTACTCCCGTGTTGGCAGTGTTCTTAAATCTCATGTTAAGATCATCTCTACAGGTTTTCTATAGAAATTATAGCCAGCACTGATTTTGTTATGATGTTACATATCCAAGACACCAGATGTAAACAAAGAATGAGATTGAGAATTAAAACATGGATAATGGGTATATATGCCATATTTCAGGAGTTTTTGCTCCTTCATCAGCACCCATCTAATCCATTCATCATCCATGAACTTATTGCTTTAATAGTTACTGCATATAGCAGTGTAACATCATTGGATATACCAATTTACCTATTAAACACATTCCTGGAAGCCGGTACATAACTATTAATGACTTGTAGGGACATGGCATTTTCGTTATGCAACCATAATATACTGCAATGTATATTAAATGGTTTTATAAGTCAATACCTTGTGCTTCTCTGTTAGCAGGGCTCTTGAATCATGTATTAAGAGCATTTATACAGATTTTCCATAGAAATTATAGCTAGCACTGATTTTGTTACGTCTTGTATCTATGACACCAGATGTAAACAATGAAACTGAGGATGAAACAATGGGTAATGGATGGATATGCCATATTTCAGGAGTTTTTGTTCCATCATCAGCACTCATCTAACCCATTAATCATACACATACTCATTGCCACTACATATAGTGGTGTAACATTATTGGATAGAATATGGAGACTGGTACATTCTCAAAGTTTATTTCCTTTATTTTATGGTTTGTCATACAACATATGGTTACAATGACCTATATGTATTTCTGCTGCACAACCATAAAATAAAATAAAAAAATTTTGAGTATGTACCAGTCTCCATATTTCCTATCATTATAATTATTGTTAATAATATACACTCCAGATAATATTGCAATCCAGTGAAACAAACACAGAATACATTTATATATGCACATATTTGTAGGTGTGTGCAGGTGGGTGCCCATGATGGTTTAGAGCTTATTTCCTTTTTAGTCATCATAGTCATCCAGGCAATACTGGAAGAGTTTAGACTGGGTGGATATGGGAACTGCTATATGCTAATGATCTCATTCTCATAACTGAATCTTTAGTAGGATTAGGGAAGAAATTCCTGGCATGGAAGCAAAATCTGAAATCTAAGGGCCTCAAAGTAAACTTAGCAAAAACTAAAGTATTAATCAATATGAAAACTGACTAGACTCTACCACATAGAAATAGCTTTGTTTGATATGTAGATGAGGTGTAGGGGAATCATAGGCAGGTTAACAGAGAAAGCTAGATTTCTATGTAGCAGATGTTCAGGAACAGTAAATAGTAAGGGTACACAGGACATAGATACTCTCAAATGCCCAGAAGAATCCCTAGAGGTAGTAAGATAGCTTGTTATCTTGGTGACCTAATTAGCAGTGGTGGCATATGTTCTGAAAGTGTATTACTCAGAGTAAGAACAGGCAGATTGTATGGTGGCTTGTGTACAAACTGCAATACTCTATGGTAGTGAGACATGGGCAATGAATACAGAGAAATTGTGATGACTAAAGAGAAAGGAAGCAAGCATGCTCTGCTAGATGTGCAATATCAGTGCATGAATGACTGAGTACAAAACTGGGCATAAGAGTAATTAGATATAGTGTGCAAGAAAGAAGACTACATTAGTTTGGGTACCTTTATTTGTATATCAATCTATATAATTTCTGAAATATGGAACAGCTTTGTTTTCAAATGTAATATTACAGGTACAACTATATTCAGGTTTAATTTTTTTTATTTAAAATCTTTCATGTTTGTTTTGGAACATATATGCTAATACTGACATGTAAAATTAGTTATATATATATGAATGAAAAATAAAAACATTTACCATCTATTTCCTGGACCATGGTTTCTGACTTTTTTTAGTAAATTGGTCTTGTGTTTATATGTTTAATCTTGGTGTACATGTTGATGAAGACTTCGCCTGGCAAAATATTTTATTTGCTAAAAAAAGTCAGAAACCATGGTCCAGGAAATAGATGGTAAATGTTTTTATTGTTCATTCCCTTCAAGAATTTATCCCTAATTAGTGGTTTGGACTTTAGCTGTTCCTTCTAGCATAAGGGAGTCCTATGATGGATACCTCTTAATGTGTTTAAATGTATTTTATATAAATACGTATAGATGCAGAAAAGATAAACAGACACAAATATATTTATATTTTATTGACTAAACTGGCAAAATGACCATTCCAAAATATAACTATATATATATATATATATTTATGTCTGTTTATCTTTTCTGCATCTATACTTATTTATATAAAATACAGTATACATTTAAACACATTAAGAGGTATCCATCATAGGACTCCCTTATGCTAGAAGGAACAGCTAAAGTCCAAAGCACTAATTAGGGATAAATTCTCGATGGGAATGAGCAATAAAAACATTTACCTTCTATTTCCTGGACCACGGTTTCTGACTTTTATTAACAAATAAAATATTTTGCCAGGCGAAGTCTTCATCAACAGGTACGCCAAGATTAAACATATAAACAGAAGGCCAATTTACCAAAAAAATTTAGAAACCATGGCCCAGGAAATAGTTGGTAAATGATTTTATCAAATTGCATATATATATATATATATATATATATACACACACACACACCTGAATAAAGATATTCCTAAATCTATTAGTCCATTAATGAGCCAAGACTTTCTCAACCTCATCATCAAAATGAAATGATGGTCTGTTTCTCATGTGCTTTGCAGCAGGTTGCCAAGGGTCATGGTGACGCTGTTGTTACAGATATAATAGTCAACACGATTATTATAAATATATATATAATGATTAAGCCCTGGTAGATTTCATGGTCCATTTTATGTATGCTGTCAGTGTATGTTGGTTTTTGTTTTGTATTTTACTTTTATTGAAACTTCCATTATTTACTTATTTTTTATAAATTCTGTATAATATGATAGAGTTTTCAACTATTGTTTTTCTATTTAATTTTATTTCATGTACTGTGTTATGAGTTGTAATGGCTTCTCGTTACAAATGTATGGTCAACCAAAAAAAAAATTGAAAGTGTTGTACCTGTGAGACCAATGCAATAGTTTTAGTCATACAGTTTACAGCTTTCATGCTCATATACATGTGCATATATGGGTGCATGTGTAGATAATGATACACACACATACATATATGATTGTATGTGTGTGTATGTCTTTAATTATTGCTACATTGATATTCTGAGCAGTAGAAGATAAATTTAAGATAAAACACTTCTAAGGTACAAGTAATGCTAATTGGTCTCTCCAATTTCTGTAATCCCTTAGTGGGTTTATAAGTAGTGTCTTTGAGAACAATTACAGAAAGTATTTATTTACTGATGAAACCTTAACACAGAAGTGAAACTAGTCTAGCTTTTTCTGTTGATGTGATTATTTTGTAAAGACACCAGGTGTTTACATCTATCAACTATAGTGTTAGCTAAAAATCTGTAAGTATGTGAATATATATACACACACACATACACTTCTAGAAACATTCTAACTTATTTTAAGTTAGTTGTTTACATGGATAAATAATACTAATGATGCAATGAAGTTCAACTACTATTGCTTTCAAGATGATTTTTTTCTTCATTATTATCTATGATAGTGGCAGCATATTGACTTTACTTTGGCCTAATTTTTAGTTAATCTCATAATGCTGACTAATTGTGTAGTTTTGTTCTTTTAATGCTGCTATTATTTTGCTTGTGTGTATTTATATAAAAATTTCTCTGCACATTGTGATTGCTCTTTATGCATCCTGTTTACTGCTTTGTCTAAATTATACTGTGAAGTGTCTACATTTTCTCTGAGAGAATTTCTCTCTAAAAACCTTTCCAAATTTGTATTTTTATACTTGTTTTAGAAATAATTTTGCATTGTTTATGTATTAACAACTGACATCTACAACTTGAATGTGGAAATATGCACTACATGCAATTTTTAGTTTTCACACCAATGATGCTTTGTTGATAGAAGTGGAGCAAATTATTCCTGTCATTATTTTTCTAAAATGTTTGATACTGCAATCAAGTGCCATTTTCCCATCCAATGATATGATTTGCTTTTGATATAAACATACTGATGTGCATGTGTTCCCCTACACATGCTTACAGATACATGCAGGTGAAAGCAAAGAATCTCATTGGCAGTCAGGATCTTGCATGTATAGTTGTGCACACTGACACAGATGCATGTATGCAATTAAATGTGCACATGCAAGCATTATTGAATATGCATATGTAGGGCTGCATACAGGCAAACAGGCATTCATCGGTGTATGCAGCCTGTGCATGCTGACACACAGACACAGTTGCACACACCTATGGAAAAAAGCTAAGTATCTGCTGAGTAAGGATAACTTGAAAGAATTTGAATGAAAGAAGAAAGTAGTGGGAGAGAGGAGCAATTCATCCTCGGGGTTTATTCTTTGATTTCTTTTCAGAATAAAAGGATGCCTGAGCAAGTATTCTTTTTGCTTGTTTAGTGATGGAGGAGTACACATGTACTGCTCATTTCTATATATCTGTGAGAGAAATCTTGAATCAATAGATTATGATAACATTAGTGAAAACAGGGAAGGAAGCAGATGTGGGGTATGTTAATTTGATCTAGTAAAGAAATAACAGAAGTGAATGGAATAGGTAGAAGAATGAGAAATGATCCTGTTGTTGGAAAATTGGTATGGAGTAGTTATCATGTGTGTGTGTGTGTTTGCATTTATTTTTGGTTAACTGTGTTTTATGTCATTGTACTGAGATGAGACAATTGTAAGAGTTGGAAGTGGAATACAAGCAGTTGTGCATTGTGGTAAAAGATGTTGGTGGAAAGCTTTAGTCATGTCACTCTATTATTATTGTACCTTGTAAAGATGTCACATATAAATCTCTTGTTAAGTTTTGCTGTTTTAAGAAGCCTCTCCATTCTGCTTGATACTTATTCTATAGTGACTATTGCAACATTGCCATGATAAAATTCCATCATTCTACTATATTTTTACTTACTATTCATATACAATTCTATATAAAAAGACAAACACAAAGCTGAAAAATCTTTTATCCCTTTGTATGGACCTGCTACATTATCTTTTTTTCTGTATTTTATGTTTATTTTGACCATATTTTCTTTGTTTCTTTTTGTCTTTTCAATGATATCTTATATTTTTACTTATTATTTTTCTGTTGCCTCATTATGATATCAAATTCAACTAGTTGAAGGCCATTTCTGTTTCATGGCTATGGGTGGTTCATTGAAGGAGTAAATTGTTTGTCCATTAGTATACTGTTCACTTGTTTATTTCACTGGAGTTACTTTTAATTTATAAAAGAAATTCTGTCTCCTGTTTACAGAGGCAAGAAAACTCCAGTTTTAAAAAGAGAGAATGTGAGATGATATGTTTGTGACTTTTTTTTTTTTTGTTATCGAGGTATCATCCTGTCAGGCTGATTGCCCTGGCCAGCCTGACTACTTCTCTTCATCCCTCCCAATTTTCCATTAGTGTTTTTAGGTTTTCAACTTGGCATCCAACATCTGCAAGCTGTTGTATATACATCTTCTGTGGTCTTCCAGCCGCTGTGGTACCTTGATTTGGTGTCCACAGCAACACATTACTCAGAAGTTCTTCTTTACTTCTCCAGCAGTGGCCAGCAAACCTCAATCTCCACTCTTGAATGGTTGGTGAGAGGCTAGCATTTTTATGCTAAAATTAAGATGTGGGAAGGCATATTTATGTATTCAGATATGGTTTATCTTTTTTTTTTATCTCATAGAAAAGAGTTAAGGACATAAAAAAAATGGTTTCGTTTGGGTAATGGTAGTTGTGTTATTACTTCATTGAAGTGCTGTTTATGATTACCATTGAAATATTTCTTACATTGATACAAGTCCATAAATTTCTGGTGTGTATAGTTCGTGAAACTGAGCCTACATGTATCTGGTACTTATTTTATTGACTCAGAAAGATGACTAGAACATCTTTCAAAGATATAGATATCTTTGGCTTAATCATTTGCTGCCACCAACATAAGAAAGACTAATTCCTGAATACAACCTTAGATTTTGAGAGAGGCAAGTACAATCCCTACAGAAAGCTCAGTGAAGAAATTGCTTATAGATACCCTCCCTTACCCATAACTACAAACCTAGTCACAAATAGCAGCAGAAGAATTTTATCCAATTTATCAGCAGACTAGTGAGGTCTTCAACGGGGCCATACAAGGTGCTAGGAAGAATTACTTATAAGTTAGAGCATATGGATGATGGACTCTCCCACCCCAGACCTGAAGAGGGTTAGAAAGAAAAAGGAAAGGTAATCTGATTCCATCCTCCATTCAATCTGGATGTTTCTCGACTCTAGTTGGTCAGCATTTCCCAACTCTCTGAAGATCAAAATCAGGTACTTGTGTTTTGGTAATATTACTTCCAACATTACACTGTACAACTCATGTACTGACATAGTCTTCACCCAACACTCTAACCTGTAATTACTAAAACTCTATCAAGTTTCAAACTGGGAGGATCATGTTTTTCAAAGACTGAGGTCTATAGAGCTGCCCTCACATTATCCAATGGCATCATAAAACCTTACACAAGCATAACAGCCAATTTAAAGGAAGATTCATGCAACATATACACTGCTTCAGGTGTAAAGATGGGGAAAACCCCACCTCTTTGTTTCACTTTGGAGATTCTGGGGAATTGGAGACAACTTCCATTATATAGAGCATCATTGACAGGACTTCCTCTTACACATATAGAACTTGTAATTGTCAACACTTTTCCATGAGAAATTGTACCTGTTCCTGCAACCTGCAGTATCCGTCAATAGGAAAACTGGCTTATATAGTTGTTACCAGAGATACATTCTGTCAATAAACTTCTAGCCATTGGCAGCTGATGACCCAGAAATACCATTGCAATACTAGCTGATACACAACAGCAGAGTATATAATTCCAGCTGTCCATATTAAGATTACAGCTACTATCACCCATGCAAATTCATGTGACCTGATGCCATCAAACTGTTTACTCCTCCATGTGATAACTGTTGTAACTGAACTATTGCACTTTACAGAATACTGACTGATACCAACATCCTGTCTGCTTTACCAGGCAAGGAAAAAATTTATGTCACTAATATAGATTAAAGACCCATGTGGCTTGAACTAAACAATAGAAGCCTACTCTCACCTAGAAGCTATTTTAAATTTCTTTGAAATTCTCTCTACTCTAAATCTGAATATTTGATGGTATGGATGTAGTTATGCAGCATACTTCTTAACTATACAGCTATCCTTGCTCCTTGCACTATTTTCCACAGATACATCTTGTATTCATTCATTTTGTACCAATATCTATAAAATCTGTTGGGAATCTTATTCTCATCCCACTCTTGGGATCCCTCATGGTTTGCAAGTCATGATACTGACCCAACTTAACTTGGATCATCAACATCATTTAACATCCAGATTCCATGCTGACATGGGTTGGACAGTTCAGAATCTGATGAGTTGGAGGATTGCATCATATTTTAGTGTCTGTTTTGGGTTGTTCTTTATGGCTAGACACCCTCTCTAGAGCCAACCACATTACAGTGAACTTGGACTTTTATCGTGGCACAAGTACTAGTGAGATTGCCAAGTAACATATAAGACACATACTAAAACAAAAAGTCCCCTCAACTAAATAGGGGTATATTAGGGAGGGAGCTGACTTTATGCCAAATATTGAAAGGCTAAAGTATGATTGTCTTACTGTAGAGAAGATACATGATAATCCTGCATTATTTAAGGATTGGAGGGAGTAGCTAGAAAGAGAAGATATGCATGCATACATACGTACAGGTGTATCTATATATGTGTATTGCCTAATCCGTATTTCGATAAGGTCATGGGCTTAAATTTGATTGAGCAGCTCGTTTTATCCTTGCACAATTCAGTAATTTCACTTTGTTCCTGTATACTCAGACGAAAAGGGCATCGGCCCAGTGCTAGCGTAGCTCTCTTTCCCACTAGCTGTCACACACACACATCCCCAATATTTTACTGGACTGAGCGTAGAGTCGAGATTATGTCTGGCCGATATAACTCCAGGCACTTTCGATCATTTATTAAAACTTGGTACATACAACCAAGTTAGACTAGTTTATGAGTGACAGTCATGGTGGTAATGCATCTCTTTGCACGCACGTCTGCACATCTATCCATCCATGTAGCTGTCCGCCTCTCTCTATGACATGTACGTTTCGTTGGTTATATATATATATTAGCAGTATTTCGTCTGCCGCTACGTTCTGAGTTCAAATTCCGCCGAGGTCGACTTTGCCTTTCATCCTTTCGGGGTCGATAAATAAAGTACCAGTTACGCACTGGAGTCGATGTAATCGACTTAATCCGTTTGTCTGTCCTTGTTTGTCCCCTCTGTATTTAGCCCCTTGTGGATAGTAAAGAAATAGGTATCTGCATAGACCTATAATACTTTGTTTATTTCTAACGGTGGGTCTTTCTACCTGAAATCTAGCAGATTATTCAATTTTATTCTTTTTTTCGCATTGTAAGAAGTTCTCCGTCTTCACTCATTTTACACACACACATAAACACATATGTATACATAGACAAGTGTGTCTATATATTTAGTTGTGTCCTTTTGTCCAATTTTCTTTCTACATTGGATTTTTCAAAAGCAAATGTTGGAAATTTATGAATTTTATCTTTCTTCTCTTGAAGGATACATCTAGCAGTTCTATGTCGACAATGTAACATGAATTAACTAAACGGCAATAAGGCGCAACTGTTAAAGAATTAAAGGAAAGTGTAGCTGTGTGTTAGTAAATGTTTGGCGTGTAGTAGTATCATTTTTATGCAGTTACAACTCAAAAAGCGAGCGACTGAAAATTTTGGTTATAAATATTATAATTCCTATCACTCCCCTAAACATAGTATCCAAATTGAGTTGGGAATTATGATTTCATACATTAAAGATAGGAATTCTATTAGACTGTAAAACATCTCTTTTTGCCGTTTAATCTAAAGTCTGCTATTTGAACATAGTGACCCACTTATTTTCCATTATAACTGGGGTGATGGCAGTTAATTTCTGTCTGAAAAATAAAAATAAATGCATTTACTTATAGAAATTAATACTTTAATCAGTCGTAACTGTAGTGAATAGCCATTTTTTGTTCTATTGTTTAGCCCTTTATGTTCAGAAACCAATTGCAATTAATTATTTATATTTAATCTTTTGCTAAATTAAATTATCCAATTATTCTTTTTTCTTGCACATGGAACGGAACGAAATGCAGCTATTTCTTTAATGAATATTGCGCTTTTCATCTTCGAACAAAATGTTCAAATATTCAGTTCCACTGTGCTCGTCTACAGAGCTTAGTAAATCTCTAAGATATGCAATTATCCATTTCTTCAGTGAAGCTACGGAAAAACCTGTTTGACAAGCAAGCTATATTTTGTTTCCTCCTGAGTTCATTAAATTATCAAGAACATACATAGAATCTGTTATAATTTCGTCTGAGACTTTAACCATCTTATTTCTTCTCACCAGTTCTTAATATACAACATTTCTTAGTCGTCATACGAAGCTATTCAATACTGTGAGCTGGTTTTTGTCTATGCAGTCTGTAACTGGTTTTCTTCGACTAGTGTATCTGTCCACTTAAGTTTATAGGAAATGTTGCTTAGCTAAAATGTTATGTACTTGTTATTTATTATTACGTGCAGTACTGAGTGAGCCTCATATTTGCAGTTATCTATATTTTTATATTAAAGATTGCTATTAATAATAATAAAATGCCGTTCAGTGTATAGTGAAAATATTCCTAGAAAAGATACAATGAAAGAAATTGTGAACACAATGTAAGAGTTTTGTCCCTTGACTTCGGAACTAGCTTGGAGTCGTTGCAGAATAGTTATTCCGTATTATGTAAAATTTTTTCCTGTTTATTTTAGCAACCCCCATATAGACTAACTTTTAGTTTGGAGTCTAGACATTTAGTGTTTACATTAAAAACTTAAACGTAAACAATTGTTCTTTATAACCGTCGATATTTACTTGGCGTACATAAAGGAAAATAAATAATTAATGGTAGTTGTTCCATCATATCAGCGTTGTCTTTCGAAGCGTTTTGACATGTGGAAATATGGACATCTTATTAGTTGTCCGATCAAACGTAATTTATCAGTCTTGATTGCTATCTCAGGACCAAATTCTGTTTAGGCTATAAACATTTTAACAACCCTTTTTATCTATCGTACTCCATAACCTGTTGGTAGTGTAACATCCATACCGCACAAGATTAGTGGAAATGGCTTTTTTCTTCTTTTTAATCCAAATAGTTTAAATCACCTCCTACTTCGTTATCTTAAAGTACTTAAGGACTAGTTGGTAGTTTTTCGCTACATGCCATTTTTTTTTTTCGGAAATAAGTCAAACTTATTGGCACCGCAATTTTTACTATATTTAGTGTGAAGATATTTTGTACTCGTACTTCTAGAAATTATAAAAATAAATGTCATTAACTAAGAGCCTGTCGATATTACACAGTAAATACGTAAATTAAATTTTTAGAAGTGAATATATCTTTTACCTTTATAGGTGAATTCAAATAGTGTTCGTTCTTTTTATTAACCCCATTTAATGTAATGCAGAGGTTTAGTTAGAAGTCGAAATGCGTATGATTACTAGCTACAATTTTGAGTGATAATGCGTCTCTTTGCAAATAACAGTTGTTAACTAGAACAGAAAGTAACTGAACACATTAGTAGATAAACTCTCAAGTATTCATCACGTTCACCACCTTTAAACTCCTTCGGAGTCATTTAAACAAAAAGTTTAAAGTTAAACTCAAGGCATTAATACCTCAAAATATCATTATGTCTCATCTATAAATATCTGGTACATTTTGTTGTTTTAAGAAATCAATGTTATGCAAGAATGAATGAAAAAAGAGCAAAGTAGTTAAAATGTTTTAAAGTGGATTTGCTCTATTATGAATTAGACTGTAAATGTTTGGTTAGAAACAATGGATTTCACTGATTACATTCTCAAGTATCTGTATAGTGATTGAGGAAAACAAGTTCTTTTTCATATGCATTTTTTTTTTATTATTCAGAATGTTAGTTCTGTTCAATTAGCAGAACATTTTAAGAAGGGATTTTAAAATTTTATTGTTATTTTTTCATTTGTTTTATTTGTTGATAATGATAATGATGGTGATGGGGGGGGGGTGTATTTAAAGACGGGAAAGGCGGCCTTACAATAAACAGTACGTTTGCTATACGTATATATTATACACAAATTTTCTGGCATTTCAGTATTTTGTATTATATACTTCCATTACTTCCTCTGTGTGTGCGTATATATATAATATATATAGCTTTACGGAGATGTACTTGTATAGCACGTGACCTGATCTGAGATCGTGTGCTGGAACGAAAACAATTGCAGCGTGGAAGGTGTTTATAAGACATTTAAGAAACACACAAAAACCTTTAGATTCACTTCAAAATTTAAATTTAATATGTCAAAATATTTTCGTCGCTTTGAGACCGCGACCTGTTCACTGACAAAATTCCGTGCAGCATCTGAGAAAGTATCAGTTAGTTCGTGATATATATGTACGTATGTAAGTGTGTGTGTATTTATTTATGTATGTTTGTGTGTGTGTGTGTGTATGTGTGTTCGTATGCATATGTGTACATGCTCATATATATATATATATGTATGTATGTATGTATGTATGTATGTACGTGAGTATTTAGGTCAGTGTGTAGACGTGTCGTTGTGTGTACAT